>NC_091981.1:296669804-296829804 GCF_044704955.1 Pristiophorus japonicus | reverse complement strand
GCCCCTCTGTCTCTCTCGCGCGCTGCCCCTCTGTCTCTCTCGCGCGCTGCCCCTCTGTCTCTCTCGCGCGCTGCCCCTCTGTCTCTCTCGCGCGCTGCCCCTCTGTCTCTCTCGCGCGCTGCCCCTCTGTCTCTCTCGCGCGCTGCCCCTCTGTCTCTCTCGCGCGCTGCCCCTCTGTCTCTCTCGCGCGCTGCCCCTCTGTCTCTCTCGCGCGCTGCCCCTCTGTCTCTCTCGCGCGCTGCCCCTCTGTCTCTCTCGCGCGCTGCCCCTCTGTCTCTCTCGCGCGCTGCCCCTCTGTCTCTCTCGCGCGCTGCCCCTCTGTCTCTCTCGCGCGCTGCCCCTCTGTCTCTCTCGCGCGCTGCCCCTCTGTCTCTCTCGCGCGCTGCCCCTCTGTCTCTCTCGCGCGCTGCCCCTCTGTCTCTCTCGCGCGCTGCCCCTCTGTCTCTCTCGCGCGCTGCCCCTCTGTCTCTCTCGCGCGCTGCCCCTCTGTCTCTCTCGCGCGCTGCCCCTCTGTCTCTCTCGCGCGCTGCCCCTCTGTCTCTCTCGCGCGCTGCCCCTCTGTCTCTCTCGCGCGCTGCCCCTCTGTCTCTCTCGCGCGCTGCCCCTCTGTCTCTCTCGCGCGCTGCCCCTCTGTCTCTCTCGCGCGCTGCCCCTCTGTCTCTCTCGCGCGCTGCCCCTCTGTCTCTCTCGCGCGCTGCCCCTCTGTCTCTCTCGCGCGCTGCCCCTCTGTCTCTCTCGCGCGCTGCCCCTCTGTCTCTCTCGCGCGCTGCCCCTCTGTCTCTCTCGCGCGCTGCCCCTCTGTCTCTCTCGCGCGCTGCCCCTCTGTCTCTCTCGCGCGCTGCCCCTCTGTCTCTCTCGCGCGCTGCCCCTCTGTCTCTCTCGCGCGCTGCCCCTCTGTCTCTCTCGCGCGCTGCCCCTCTGTCTCTCTCGCGCGCTGCCCCTCTGTCTCTCTCGCGCGCTGCCCCTCTGTCTCTCTCGCGCGCTGCCCCTCTGTCTCTCTCGCGCGCTGCCCCTCTGTCTCTCTCGCGCGCTGCCCCTCTGTCTCTCTCGCGCGCTGCCCCTCTGTCTCTCTCGCGCGCTGCCCCTCTGTCTCTCTCGCGCGCTGCCCCTCTGTCTCTCTCGCGCGCTGCCCCTCTGTCTCTCTCGCGCGCTGCCCCTCTGTCTCTCTCGCGCGCTGCCCCTCTGTCTCTCTCGCGCGCTGCCCCTCTGTCTCTCTCGCGCGCTGCCCCTCTGTCTCTCTCGCGCGCTGCCCCTCTGTCTCTCTCGCGCGCTGCCCCTCTGTCTCTCTCGCGCGCTGCCCCTCTGTCTCTCTCGCGCGCTGCCCCTCTGTCTCTCTCGCGCGCTGCCCCTCTGTCTCTCTCGCGCGCTGCCCCTCTGTCTCTCTCGCGCGCTGCCCCTCTGTCTCTCTCGCGCGCTGCCCCTCTGTCTCTCTCGCGCGCTGCCCCTCTGTCTCTCTCGCGCGCTGCCCCTCTGTCTCTCTCGCGCGCTGCCCCTCTGTCTCTCTCGCGCGCTGCCCCTCTGTCTCTCTCGCGCGCTGCCCCTCTGTCTCTCTCGCGCGCTGCCCCTCTGTCTCTCTCGCGCGCTGCCCCTCTGTCTCTCTCGCGCGCTGCCCCTCTGTCTCTCTCGCGCGCTGCCCCTCTGTCTCTCTCGCGCGCTGCCCCTCTGTCTCTCTCGCGCGCTGCCCCTCTGTCTCTCTCGCGCGCTGCCCCTCTGTCTCTCTCGCGCGCTGCCCCTCTGTCTCTCTCGCGCGCTGCCCCTCTGTCTCTCTCGCGCGCTGCCCCTCTGTCTCTCTCGCGCGCTGCCCCTCTGTCTCTCTCGCGCGCTGCCCCTCTGTCTCTCTCGCGCGCTGCCCCTCTGTCTCTCTCGCGCGCTGCCCCTCTGTCTCTCTCGCGCGCTGCCCCTCTGTCTCTCTCGCGCGCTGCCCCTCTGTCTCTCTCGCGCGCTGCCCCTCTGTCTCTCTCGCGCGCTGCCCCTCTGTCTCTCTCGCGCGCTGCCCCTCTGTCTCTCTCGCGCGCTGCCCCTCTGTCTCTCTCGCGCGCTGCCCCTCTGTCTCTCTCGCGCGCTGCCCCTCTGTCTCTCTCTCGCGCGCTGCCCCTCTGTCTCTCTCTGCGCGCTGCCCCTCTGTCTCTCTCTCGCGCGCTGCCCCTCTGTCTCTCTCTCGCGCGCTGCCCCTCTGTCTCTCTCTCGCGCGCTGCCCCTCTGTCTCTCTCTCGCGCGCTGCCCCTCTGTCTCTCTCTCGCGCGCTGCCCCTCTGTCTCTCTCTCGCGCGCTGCCCCTCTGTCTCTCTCTCGCGCGCTGCCCCTCTGTCTCTCTCTCGCGCGCTGCCCCTCTGTCTCTCTCTCGCGCGCTGCCCCTCTGTCTCTCTCTCGCGCGCTGCCCCTCTGTCTCTCTCTCGCGCGCTGCCCCTCTGTCTCTCTCTCGCGCGCTGCCCCTCTGTCTCTCTCTCGCGCGCTGCCCCTCTGTCTCTCTCTCGCGCGCTGCCCCTCTGTCTCTCTCTCGCGCGCTGCCCCTCTGTCTCTCTCTCGCGCGCTGCCCCTCTGTCTCTCTCTCGCGCGCTGCCCCTCTGTCTCTCTCTCGCGCGCTGCCCCTCTGTCTCTCTCTCGCGCGCTGCCCCTCTGTCTCTCTCTCGCGCGCTGCCCCTCTGTCTCTCTCTCGCGCGCTGCCCCTCTGTCTCTCTCTCGCGCGCTGCCCCTCTGTCTCTCTCTCGCGCGCTGCCCCTCTGTCTCTCTCTCGCGCGCTGCCCCTCTGTCTCTCTCTCGCGCGCTGCCCCTCTGTCTCTCTCTCGCGCGCTGCCCCTCTGTCTCTCTCTCGCGCGCTGCCCCTCTGTCTCTCTCTCGCGCGCTGCCCCTCTGTCTCTCTCTCGCGCGCTGCCCCTCTGTCTCTCTCTCGCGCGCTGCCCCTCTGTCTCTCTCTCTCGCGCGCTGCCCCTCTGTCTCTCTCTCTCGCGCGCTGCCCCTCTCTCTCGCTCTCGCGCGCTGCCCCTCTCTCTCGCTCTCGCGCGCTGCCCCTCTCTCTCGCTCTCGCGCGCTGCCCCTCTCTCTCGCTCTCGCGCGCTGCCCCTCTCTCTCGCTCTCGCGCGCTGCCCCTCTCTCTCGCTCTCGCGCGCTGCCCCTCTCTCTCGCTCTCGCGCGCTGCCCCTCTCTCTCGCTCTCGCGCGTGCGCGCGCTCCTCCCGCATCTGCTGTTTCTTCTTTTTGATCTGTTGGTGACTATCTTATATTTATTCTCCCATGCTCTGGACTGACCCACAAGTAGCAACTGTTTCTTGATGTCCATCCTGTCAAACCCCTTCCTCATTTTCAAGAGCTCTGTCAAGTCTCCTCTCAATCTTCTGTTTTCCAGAGAAAAGAGCCCCAGCCGTCTTAATCTTTCCTGATTATGCGTCCTCTCTCTTCTGGTAGCATCCTTGTAAATCTTTCTGTACTTCAGTGCTTCAATATCCATTCCTGTAGTTTCTATGCAATATTTCTGTTTTGCGCTGTGGCTCTGGTGATGCTCTTCTCCTTCTTCGGCAGTCCCTCGTATCGAGGGTGACCCGCTTCCACACCAAAAGGGATGAGTTTACGGATGTTTCGATGAAGGACCTGATGTTCCTGGTCCTGAACTACATACTGAAGGGTGGAAGATGCCTTTGTGTGGATTTTGTTTAACATATGGCGGCCGTTGCACACACATGGCTTGACCGCTAGGTCTTGGTCCAGTGGCAAGGATTAACCAAGACGACTGGAGACCATCTCTGCTGCGTGAACCTAGTGCACACACACATCCTAGTGTGGGCTGGCCCATGCTGCCTCTGGTGATGCAGAGCAGCAGTCAGCCCTGTGAGAGCTGCTGTCTGACTCCCATTACATGCTCCCTAGGATTAGATATGCAAGCAGCAGACTCTTCAGGCCTAGGGTAAAGTTCCACGGGCTGCAGCGTCCCTACAGTGACTCGCCAAGTGTCTAGATAGTGGCCGATGGTCTGTTTGGTCGGGCGAGGCATTTGCAGTTGAGCCCAATCATTTCCGAACAGATATCCAACCGTGTATTTTCCAGCAGGGCTTACTGGACAGCAAACAGCAGGGGAACTCTGTCGGGCATTTCTACCCACTCAGTCCAGGGGCACTGAGACCAGTTGCTACCTCTCTGCCTGAGATCAGGTAACTCCCATGGTCAGAAGATAATTACAAATGAGGCAGATCATTCGGCTCATCTATACAGAAAGACTCTAAAATATCCCTCTCCCTTCCATTGCTGCATAGTTTGTCTTTAAATCAATCCAGGGATTGCGCCTCTGCTGCATTATCTGTGAGTCCATTCTATAACTTCATGTGAAGAGGAGCTTCCTGCTATTGGGCCTAAATGAGAACATAAGAAATTGAAGCTGGAGGAGGCCGTTTGGCCCCTCGAGCCTGCTCCATCATTCAACAAGATCATGGCTGATCTTCTACCTCAACTCCACCTTCCCACACTATCCCCATATCCCTTAATTCCCTTTGTTCCCAAAGATTTATCGACATCTGTCTTGAATATACTCAACAACTGAAGATCCACAGCTCTCTCGGGTAGAGAATTCCAAAGATTCACAACCCTTCGAGTGAAGAAATGTCTCCTCATCTCAGTCCTAAATGGCCAACTCTTTATTTTGAGACCTTGACCCCTGGTTCTAGATTTCCCAGCCAGGGGAAACATTTTCTCAGCATTAACCCTGTCAAGCCCCTTAAGAATATTACATGTTTCAATTAAATCACCCCTCATTCTTCTTAACTCTAGGGAATATAGGCCTAGTCTACTCAATCTCTCTTCATAGAGCAATCCCCTCATCCCAGGAACCTGTCTAGTGAACCTTCATTGCACTCCCTCTAAGGCAAGTATGTATTTCCTTGGGTAAGACCAGAACTGTACACCGTGCTCCAGGTGTGGCCTCACCAAAGTCCTGTTTAATTGTAGTAAGACTACTCTTGTACTCTAATCCCTTTGTAACAAAAGCTAACATCCCATTTGCTTTCCTGATTATTTGCATGTTAACTTTCTGTGATTCATGTACAGGTTCCTCTGAATGCAAATATTTCCCAGTCTCTATGCAAAAAATATTCTGCTTTTTTGTTTTTCCTACCAAAGTGGATAACTTCACACTTCCCCCACATTGTATTCCATTTGCCATGTGGCTCGCCTTTACACATGGATGTCTCCATTGTGTCTCAGTGACCAAAAGCGGGCACAGTATTTGGAGTCTGCCTGGAGCACCATGCAGTTTGATCATGACCCATGACTTGTCTTGGAGAGAGAGCTGGGAGGAGGAATCATTGGCACGGGACGATTTGACGAGAGCTTGTGCGCCTGTATTCGGAGTGTAGCGTATAATATAGTAAGTTTATTAAGTAAAACAACCACCACAACTTTAGAAGGGGAAGATCGCCACTAACAAGCCACCTTGACCTTTCTGAAGAGATTGCAGTAATAGTAGATAGTAAACTCCTGGTGATACTGACCCAGCAGAGACTTATTAAACTTTTTTTAAAAAGTGAGTTTGGATCAGGAGTTGGTTTCCAATTCAAAGTAAAAGGTATTGTAGAGCTCAGAAATTACAGCACTGAAGGATGCCATTCAGCCCATCGTGCCTGTGCTGGCTCTATGAAAGAGTTCTCCAATTAGTCCCATTCCCCTGTCCTTTCCCCGTAGCCCTGCAACTTTCCCTCCATTCATGTATTTATCCAAGTCCCTTTTGAAATTTAGTATTGAATCTGCTTCCACCGCTCTTTCAGGCAGCGTGTTCCAGATTACAACAACTCGCTGCGTTTTTAAAAAAAAAAAATAATTCCTCATTTTGCCTCTGCTTCTTTAGCCAATTACCTTCGATCCGTGTCCTCTGGTTACTGATCCCTTGCCAGTAGAAACAGTTTCTCCTTATTTACTCTACCAAAACCCTTCATGATTTTAGAACACCTCTATTAAATCTCCCCTTAACCTTCTATGCTCTAACTTCTCTCGTCTCTCGATGTAACTTAAGTCCCACATCCCTGGTACCATTGTAGTAAATCTCCTCTGCAATTGCTCCAAGGGCTTCACATCCTTCCTAAAGCTCAGTGCCTAGAATTGGCCGCAATACTCCAGCTGAGGCCTAACCGGTGTTTTATAAAGGTTTACCATAACTTCCTTGCTTTTGTACTCTATGTCTCTATTTATAAAGCCAGGGATCCCATATGTTTTTGTAAATGGCCTTCTCAACTTGTACTGCCACATTCAAAGATTTGTGTACATACACCCTCAAGTGTCTCAGTTCCTGCACCCCCTTTAAAATTGTATATTTCATTTGTATTGCCGCTCCTCAATCTTCCTATCAAATTACATCGTTTCACACTTCCCTGCATTAAATTGTGTACGCCATGTGTCTGCCCGTTTCACCGGTGTGTCTGTCCTCCTGAAGTCTGCTGCTGTCCCCCTCAATGTTTACTACATTTCCGAGTTTAGACTGACATTGCAATGCAGCGTTGTGGGAGGGCTGCATTGTTGGAGATCCTGCCTTTTGAATGAATGTTAAACCGAGTCTGGGTATTAAAAGATTCCATGGCACTTTTTGCAGTAGAGCTGTGGAGTTCTGGTAGGATAACAACGAACTTTTATCCCGCAAGTAATACAGATGTACTTGTCATTTATCGTATTACTGTGCGCAAATTGCCTGCTGCATCTGCCATCGTAACAGTGACAATACTTCAAATTAGTTTTGCTGTGAAGTGCTGAGGTTGGGATGGGTTCTGTATAAAAACAGGTTCTTGTCACTGTAACCCCTGTTCCTGGTTTCATTCTAGTGAATCTTTGCTGTACCCTATGTAAGGCTCTAATACACTTCATATAATGGAGCAGCCAGAACTGCACTTGAATCGTGGTCTAACAATGTCTTGCAGTGTAGAGAGTACTCGAATGAAGTCCAGATTGGGACCTTGAATGGGATCCTTTAAGGATCAGTATTTGAACTGTTGGTGTTTCTAATCTACTGCATCCAAGCTCAATAACAACTACTTGCATTTATATAGCTTCTTTAACGTAGTAAAACGACCCAAGGCACGTCACGGAAGCATTATCAGAAAGAATTTGACACCGAGCCACGTGAGCTATTGGGGCAGGTGACCCAAAAGTTCGGTCAAAGTGGTAGGTTTTAAGGGGCGTCTTAAAGAAGGAGCGGCGGAGAGGTTTAGGTGGGGAATTCCAGAGCTTGGGGCCTACGTAGCTGAACACACAGCCGCCAATGGTGGAGCGAGTAAAACCAGGGATGTCAAGCGGCTTGTTAAATCACCACCAAAATAGGAAGAGTGATGTAAATAGAAGTGATTTGCAGAATAATTTAGATAGACTATAAAATTGGCAGCCAAACAGTAGGTGAAATTCATCACTTGTCAGCTGTGGTTCAGTGGGTAGCACTCTTGCCTTGGAGTCAGAAGGTTGTGGGTTCAAGTCCCACTCCAGGGACTTGAGCACATCAATCTAGGCTGACACTCCAGTGCAGTGCTGAGGGAGTGCTGCACTGTCCGAAGTGCTGTCTTGGATGAGACGTTAAACCGAGGCCCCGTCTACTCTCTCAGGTGGACGTAAAAGATCCCATGGCACTGTTTCGAAGAAAAGCAGGGAAGCTATCCCTGGTGTCCTGGCCAATATTTATCCCTCAATCAAAAAAACAGATTATCTGGTCATTATTGCATTGTTGTTTGTGGGACCTTGCTTGTGTGCAAATTGGCTGCCGCGTTTCCTACATTACAACAGTGACTACACTCCAAAAATACTTAATTGTCTGTAAAGAGCTTTGAGGGGTCTGGTTGTTGTGAAAGACGCTATATAATTAAGTCTTTTTCTTTCTGAATGTGAAGTACTTCGTATTAATCACAAGGATGGGCACTAATAATGGAATTGAGAGAGACTGTGGAGTCATCACTTCTAACGTGGTGAAACAATTAAAAGTAAGCAGAATGCTGGGATACATACCATAGTAGGGTGAAGATCACCTGGAAGTTATACTGGTGCTTTAAAAAAGCATGGGTCAGACTTTATTTTGTCCAACTCTGGTCACCATGCCACACAAACTATTTACCACCGTTGAGATGGTCCAGGGAAGAGCAGCACCAGGTATGCTGATCTTGTGATTATGATACCGAGGTGGTTGTGTTCAAATTCCAGCACAGCAACTGGTGAAATGGAATATGTAATGACTGGTCATTTATGGCTTGGCATCAGCACCATCAGAACTGCTGGATTGTCTTTAAAAGCCCATCGGGTTGAATAATGTCCTTCAGGGAAGAGAACCTGCCTAATTTCTCTGGTCTGGCCTACTCCAGTCTCAGACTACGCAGCCCTTTGAAGTGATCCAGCAAGCTACCCAATTGTAAAAACTCAATTGTAAACACAAGTGTTGCTAAGGCAACAGAGACTTGAGCACAATAATCTAGGGTGACACCCCAGTGTAGCACTGAGGGAGCACTGCTACAGGTGCTGTATTTTGGATGAAATGTTAAACCGAGGTCTGGCCTGCCCTCTTTGGTGGATCCCATGGTAAAAGATCCCATTGCACTATTTTAAAGAAGGGCTAGGGAGTTCTTCCGGTATCCTGGCCAATATTTTCTCTCAAACAACATCAATAAAACAGATTATCTGGCCATTATCACATTGCTGTTTGTGGGAGCTTGCTTGTGTGCAAATTGGCTGCTGTGTTTCCTACATTATAGTAGTGGCTGCACTCAAAGTACGTCATTGACTAAAGGGCTTTGGGTTGTCCTGAAGTTGTGAAAAACATTATATAAATGCAAGTTCATTCCTTTTAGGGATTGCAATAAAAAATGTTTTTATAAGAGGTTTTGTAACGGCTTCAGTTTGTCCTCATCTTGTACCACTTTTGTCCATTTGCTGGAATGGCAACCTGCTCTCCGATTTCAGCTGCCCTGTGAACAGCTCTGCAGTCACCCCAGGGCTTCTGCTCAATGACTTCCCCAATACATTGTCCATGATTTAGACGAGGGGATTAAATGTAGTATCTCCAAATTTGCGGATGACACTAAGTTGGGTGGCAGTGTGAGCTGCAAGGAGGATGCTATGAGGCTGCAGAGTGACTTGGTTAGGTGAGTGGGCAAATGCATGGCAGATGAAGTATAATGTGGATAAATGTGAGGTTATCCACTTTGGTGGGAAAAACAGAGAGACAGACTATTATCTGAATGGGAAAAGGGGAGGTGCAACGAGACCTGGGTGCCATGGTACATCAGTCATTGAAGGTTGGCATGCAGGTACAGCAGGCAGTTAAAGCAAATGGCATGTTGGCCTTCATAGTGAGGGGATTTGAGTACAGGGGCAAGGAGGTGTTGCTACAGTTGTACAGGGCCTAGGTGAGGCCACACCTCTGGAGTATTATGTACAGTTTTGGTCTCCTAACTTGAGGGACATTCTTGCTATTGAGGGAGTGCAGCGAAGGTTCACCAGACTGATTCCCGGGATGGCAGGAATGACATATCAAAAAAGACTGGATCAACTGGGCTTGTATTCACTGGAGTTCAGAAGAATGAGAGGGGATCTCATAGAAACGTTTAAAATTCTGGCGGGTTTAGACAGGTTAGATGCAGGAAGAATGTTCCCAATGTTGGGGAAGTCCAGAACCAGGGGTCACAGCCTAAGGATAAGGGGTAAGCCATTTAGGACCGAGATCAGGAGAAACTTCTTCACCCAGAGAGTGGTGAACCTGTGGAATTCTCTACCACAGAAAGTTGTTGAGGCCAATTCACTAAATATATTCAAGAAGGAGTTAGATGAAGTCCTTACTACTAGGGGGTTCAAGGGGTATGGCGAGAAAGCAGGAATGGGGTACTGAAGTTGCATGTTCAGCCATGAACTCATTGAATGGCGGTGCAGGTTCGAAGGGCCGAATGTCCTACTCCTGCACCTATTTTCTATGTTTCTATGAAGGTGTCGGCCTCTTGCTTCTGACTCAAGATTTAAGTCCCACTCCAAAGACTTCAGTAAGTAATCCAGGCTGACACTCGAGTGCATTTATATAGCACCTTCAATGTTTTAAAATATCCTAAGGAACTTCATAGGCTTGATTATCAAACAAAATTTGACCCTGAACCACATAAGGAGATATGACAGATGACTCAAAGTTTGATCAAAGAGGTAGGTTTTAAGAGTATCTTAAAGGAGATTTAGGGAGGGAAGGCACGGCCACCAATGGTATAGTGAAGAAAATCGGAGCTGCACAAGTGGCCAAAATTGGAAGAGTGCAGGTATCTGAGTTGTAGACAATATTCTCTTTAAGCTGTGCGGCCACACAGTTGTCAGTAGCTTCCGTGCAGCCAGCACACCAACTTTTAAATGAAAAAGAAGCACATGCACGGGAATTTGAATGGGACGCACATCAAAATAAAATAAAAGGGAGCATTGGTTGAGGAGGTTAGAGATAGGGAGGGGCGAAGCTATTGAGGGAGTTAAGGTACGGGCAGCAGATGTTTGGATGAGCTCAAGTTTACGACAGTAGGAGGTCGGCCAGGAGTGCATAGTCAAGTCTAGAGGTAAAAAAAAAAGCATGGATGAGGGTTTCGGCAGATGATGAGCTAAGGCAGGGGCAGAGATGGGCGATGTTACAGATGAGACGTTAAACCATGCTCCTTTCTGCCACTCTGGTAAAAGATCCCATGGAATGATTTAAAAAAGCAGGGGAATTCTCCTGTGTCCTGGATAATATTTATCCCTCAACCAACAACAGATTATCCAGATATTAATTTCATCGCTGCTTGTGAGACCTTGTCTCAAATGTAATAATGGGCTGGAATTTGCAGTGGGTCGTCATCATAGGCAGTCCCTCGAAATCGAGGAAGACTTGTTTCCACTCAAAGTGAGTTCTCAGGTGACTGAACAGTCCAATACGGGACTTACAGTCCCTGTCACAGGTGGGACAGACAGTGGTTGAAGGAAAGGGTGGGTGGGACTGGTTTGCCGCAAGCTTCTTCCGCTGCCTGCGCTTGTTTTCTGCATGCTCTCGGTAACGAGACTCGAGGTGCTCAGCGTCCTCCCGGATGCGCTTCCTCCACTTAGGGCGGCCTGGGGCCAGGGACTCCCAGGTGTCAGTGGGGATGTTGCACTTTATCAAGGAGGCTTTATCAGTGAACTAACAGCGTTCGCTGTCATTACCCTGTGGAATCTGACTGCAACTTCAGGATTTTGTGCATGCGCAGCCTACCGTGGAAATCCTGAAGTTGTGGTCAGTCATTCACTGCTCTGACGCTGGCTGTGCTGTTGACGGAAATCAGTGTAATCTGTGAAATCAGGGAAACTGGCAGACTTGGGCTTAATGGGCTTAAATACCCCATTAAGAGTTGGGCCTTTTTGGATTAGGTGTAACTGAGGTTTTAACAGTGTATTAGCTGGCTTGTGGGGCTAAATGGCCTGCTCTTGTTCCTATTTCTTATGTAACTGTTAAACAAATGTTATGGCCCTGAAAAACTTTAGTTTTGTGGTGTCAAATTTCTCCATTATAATAAAAATTACAATTTTTAAGAAACTTAAAAAAAAAAAGATATATTTTAGAAGTTTGTTCGAGGCGCTACGTGTGTGGGAAGTGTATCTGCCTCGAGCTCTTGACGGTCCGCGTTGCGGAATTGGAGCTGAGGGTGGATTCACTCTGGAGCATCCACGATGCTGAGAATGACGTGAGTATCACGTGTAGTGAGTTGGTCTTACCGCAGGAGAAGGGTCCACAGCCAGATAGGGAATGGAAGACCAGCAGGAAGAGCAGTGCAAGAAAGATAGTGCAGGGGTCCCCTGTGGTCATCCCCCTGCAAAACAGATACACTGCTTTGAGTACTGTTGGGGGAGGATGACTCATCAGGGGAGGGCAGCAGCAGCCAGGTTCATGGCACCGTAGGTGGCTCTGCTGCAAAGGAGGGCAGGAAAAAGATTGGGAGCGCGATAGTGATAGGGGATTCGATGGTGAGGGGAATAGATAGGCGTTTCTGCGGACGCAACCGAGACTCCAGGATGGTATGTTGCCTCCCTGGTGCAAGGGTCAAGGATGTCTCTGAGCGGGTGCAGGACATTCTGAAATGGGAGGGAGAACAGCCAGTTGTCGTGGTGCACATTGGTACCAACGACATAGGTAAAAAAAGGGATGAGGTCCTACGAAAAGAATTTAAGGAGCTAGGAGCTAAATTTAAAAAGTAGGACCTCAAAAGTAGTAAACTCGGGATTGCTACCAGTGCCACGTGCTAGTCAGAGTAGGAATCGCAGGATAGCGCAGATGAATACATGGCTTGAGCAGTGGTGCAGCAGGGAGGGATTCAAATTCTTGGGGCATTGGAACCGGTTCTGGGGGAGGTGGGACCAGTACAAACCGGACGGTCTGCACCTGGGCAGGACCGGAACCAATGTCCTAGGGGGAGTGTTTGCTAGTGCTGTTGGGGAGGAGTTAAACTAATATTGCAGGGGGATGGGAACCTATGCAGGGAGACAGAGGGAGACAAAAATGAGGCAAAAGCAAAAGACAGAAAGGAGATGAGGAAAAGTGGAGGGCAGAGAAACCCAAGGCAAAGAACAAAAAGGGCCACTGTACAGCAAAATTCTAGAAGGACAAAGGGTGTTAAAAAAGCAAGCCTGAAGGCTTTGTGTCTTAATGCAAGGAGTATCCGCAATAAGGTGGATGAATTAACTGTGCAAATAGATGTTAACAAATATGATGTGATTGGGATTACGGAGACGTGGCTCCAGGATGATCAGGGCTGGGAACTCAACATCCAGGGGTATTCAACATTCAGGAAGGATAGAATAAAAGGAAAAGGAGGTGGGGTAGCATTGCTGGTTAAAGAGGAGATTAATGCAATAGTTAGGAAAGACATTAGCTTGGATGATGTGGAATTTATATGGGTAGAGTTGCAGAACACTAAAGGGCAAAAATCGTTAGTGGGAGTTGTGTACAGACCTCCAAACAGTAGTAGTGATGTTGGGGAGGGCATCAAACAGGAAATTAGGAGTGCATGCAATAAAGGTGCAGCAGTTATAATGGGTGACTTTAATATGCACATAGATTGGGCTAGCCAAACTGGAAGCAATACGGTGGAGGAGGATTTCCTGGAGTGCATAAGGGATGGTTTTCTAGACCAATATGTCGAGGAACCAACTAGGGGGGAGGCCATCTTAGACTGGGTGTTGTGTAATGAGAGAGGATTAATTAGCAATCTCATTGTGCGAGGCCCCTTGGGGAAGAGTGACCATAATATGGTGGAATTCTGCATTAGGATGGAGAATGAAACAGTTAATTCAGAGACCATGGTCCAGAACTTTGAAGGTATGAGGCATGAATTGGCTAATGATACTTAAGGGGTTGACTGTGGATGGGCAATGGCAGACATTTAGAGACCGCATGGATGAATTACAACAATTGTACATTCCTGTCTGGCGTAAAAATAAAAAAGGGAAGGTGGCTCAACCGTGGCTATCGAGGGAAATCAGGGATAGTATTAAAGCCAAGGAAATGGCATACAAATTGGCCAGAAATAGCAGCGAACCTGGGGACTGGGAGAAATTTAGAACTCAGCAGAGGAGGACAAAGGGTTTGATTAGGGCAGGGAAAATGGAGTACGAGAAGAAGCTTGCAGGGAACATTAAGGCGGATTGCAAAAGTTTCTATAGGTATGTAAAGAGAAAAAGGTTAGTAAAGACAAACGTAGGTCCCCTGCAGTCAGAATCAGGGGAAGTCATAACGGGGAACAAAGAAATGGCAGACCAATTGAACAAGTACTTTGGTTCAGTATTCACAAAGGAGGACACAAACAACCTTCCGGATATAAAAGGGGTCAGAGGGTCGAGTAAGGAGGAGGAACTGAGGGAAATCCTTCTTAGTCGGGAAATTGTGTTGGGGAAATTGATGAGATTGAAGGCCGATAAATCCCCAGGGCCTGATGGACTGCATCCCAGAGTACTTAAGGAGGTGGCCATGGAAATAGCGGATGCATTGACAGTCATTTTCCAACATTCCATTGACTCTGGATCAGTTCCTATGGAGTGGAGGGTAGCCAATGTAACCCCACTTTTTAAAAAAGGAGGGAGAGAGAAAGCAGGGAATTATAGACCGGTCAGCCTGACCTCAGTAGTGGGTAAAATGATGAAATCAATTATTAAGGATATCATAGCAGCGCATTTGGAAAATGGTGACATGATAGGTCCAAGTCAGCATGGATTTGTGAAAGGGAGATCATGCTTGACAAATCTTCTGGAATTTTTTGAGGATGTTTCCAATAAAGTGGACAAAGGAGCACCAGTTGATGTGGTATATTTGGACTTTCAGAAGGCTTTCGACAAGGTCCCACACAGGAGATTAATGTGCAAAGTTAAAGCACATGGGATTGGGGGTAGTGTGCTGACATGGATTGAGAACTGGTTGTCAGACAGGAAGCAAAGAGTAGGAGTAAATGGGTACTTTTCGGAATGGCAGGCAGTGACTAGTGGGGTACCGCAGGGTTCTGTGCTGGGGCCCCAGCTGTTTACATTGTACATTAATGATTTAGACGAGGGGATTAAATGTAGTATCTCCAAATTTGCGGATGACACTAAGTTGGGTGGCAGTGTGAGCTGCGAGGAGGATGCTATGAGGCTGCAGAGTGACTTGGATAGGTTAGGTGAGTGGGCAGATGAAGTATAATGTGGATAAATGTGAGGTTATCCACTTTGGTGGTAAAAACAGAGAGACAGACTATTATCTGAATGGTGACAGATTAGGAAAAGGGAAGGTGCAACGAGACCTGGGTGTCATGGTACATCAGTCATTGAAGGTTGGCATGCAGGTACAGCAGGCGGTTAAGAAAGCAAATGGCATGTTGGCCTTCATAGCGAGGGGATTTGAGTACAGGGGCAGGGAGGTGTTGCTACAGTTGTACAGGGCCTTGGTGAGGCCACACCTGGAGTATTGTGTACAGTTTTGGTCTCCTAACTTGAGGAAGGACATTCTTGCTATTGAGGGAGTGCAGCGAAGATTCACCAGACTGATTCCCGGGATGGTGGGACTGACCTATCAAGAAAGACTGGATCAACTGGGCTTGTATTCACTGGAGTTCAGAAGAGTGAGAGGGGACCTCATAGAAACGTTTAAAATTCTGACGGGTTTGGACAGGTTGGATGCAGGAAGAATGTTCCCAATGTTGGGGAAGTCCAGAACCAGGGGTCACAGTCGAAGGATAAGGGGTAAGCCATTTAGGACCGAGATAAGGAGAAACTTCTTCACCCAGAGAGTGGTGAACCTGTGGAATTCTCTACCACAGAAAGTAGTTGAGGCCAATTCACTAAATATATTCAAAAGGGAGTTAGATGAAGTCCTTATTACTCGGGGGATCAAGGGGTATGGCGTGAAAGCAGGAAGCGGGTACTGAAGTTTCATGTTCAGCCATGAACTGATTGAATGGCGGTGCAGGCTAGAAGGGCTGAATGGCCTGCTCCTGCACCTATTTTCTATGTTTCTATATTTATTTTAGGTTTACCTTTCCTCCATGTGTGTGAACCCCAAACTTCGTTTTTCCATTCTAACATTTTGGAAAAATTCAGGATAAAAGGATCTTTTTCACTTCCTGGTTCCCTGTCTGAGAATTCTGCATTGTGATTGGCTGCTTAGACACCTTGTTGACATCACAGCAGTTCACGTCGAGGGTTGCCAATTAACTTACACTGATCTCCACTGAACGTGGGAAAGGCAGACTTCTCACCACAGCGATTGAGATCTTTGCGGACAGCTTTCTCTGGGGCCAGCGGCAAAGGTCTTTGCTTCACCACTGACCGCGGATTCCGGGCCACTATAATTGTATTTTTAAATCTGAATTTTTTATTTTTTTGCATTGAAATTCAGCTCCAGGGAAATGCATGCATCTCCGAACCTGATTTTCTGTGCAGGGAATTGGGATTAAAAGCTGGAGGCAAACAGCTGTATTATGTGTTGGGTTGTTTGTGATAGCACTGGTTCAAACGCATTGAAATAGCACAGGGCACTGCTAATGGTACACAGCAACTTAAAAGTTGCTATGCTTCTGAGAGACTAATCCACTCTACAAGCTGGCTTTATATTTTACATTCTAACATATACTATAGGTAAAGAAAGAGTTCATTATCCAGTAATTCTCTGTCCTCATTTGTATTGATGTAAATAGACGGATTTCATTTATTTCAAATGGGATTCGTGCTATGTTAATTCATACAATGTTGCAGCGGAAAGAGCATTGTGTCCACAACATGCAATTGTTTAAGGTAGTTTGTCTGCCCTAATCTGTCATTCTTCTGTTATTTTGGTCCGAGTACTATTATAATTTCTGGAAGTACTCTGTTGCTGCCAGCTTGGCACAGGAAATGAGTAATGTGCATATTGTGTAATAAAATAAAAGAAACCCAAGTGACTCAGAATAACTCAGTTTTGGTATTCGAGAGTTTTGTAAATCATGCTGTAGTTTAAGACTTTGTGTGGATCACGTCTGGTTCTTTATAATGTCTCTTGTTGTGGCTTCTATGTGTGGGAGAGCTGCTGTCAGCTAGAGGTGTGTGAAAGTTGAGATTACTTGTATTTGACACTGCGTGTGTGAACGCGTGTATGAGATCCCTTTTTGGCGTGGAAGCGGGTGATCCTCGACACGAGGGACCGCCGATGATGTAGCAGGGAAGTATTTAAGTTCAGACAACTTCACGTACTGCATTTTAATGTGAGTTTAGGGGTGAGGTAGGCGAGAGAAAGGATAGGTACTGAAGGGCAGACCTATAATGATTCCGTCTTGAAAAGTATAAACCAGTTTTACTTCTCGTGCTTTCTACCTGATTTTGACTTTGCAGCTTAACGAGAGGAAAGTGGGTCTGCTCCTAGATTTCAGATAGTGACTCCATCACCAGGAAGCACTCTGGATTCACCAGATCCATCTGTCTCCCACAAAGAGAGATTGTAGTTATTGTTTCACTCAGTTCCTGGCCTGAGTTGTGCCAAGTCAAACCTAATTCATCTCCACTACATGGCTCTGAATTTTAATGCTGTAAAATCTTTGTCAAGTTGTAGCACCGAATACTTTGCCTTCTCCTGTAGTTGTACAGCGTGATAACTGTTTGTTTCTCCTGCAGCCTCCCTGTTCCTCCATAGTTGTATGATAAATTAGGTTTTATTCCTGGACTTGGGCAAGAGGAGATTAAGAAAAGAAAGGGTATGATAGTGTAGTGGTTATGTTGCTGGACTAGTAATTAAGGGAACATTAGGTTAAATCCATCCATGGCAGCTTGAGAAATGAATTTCGGTTTTACAACAACAACTTGTATTTATGTAGCGCCTTTAACATAGTAAACTGTCCCAAAGCGCTTCACAGGAATATTATAAGACAAAAAAATTGACACCGAGCCCCACAAGGAGAAATTAGGGCAGGTGACCCAAAGCTTGGTCAAAGACGTAGGTTTTAGGGAGCGTCTTAAAGGAAGGGAGCGAGGCGGAGAGGTTTAGGTCAGGAATTCCAGAGCTTGGGGCCTAGGAGAGGAAAAATCTGGAAATAAAGAGCTGGTATCAGTAAAACTGAAGCTGTTTGATTGTTGTAAAAATCAAACTGGTTCACTATCCAGAGAAAGAAACGTGCTGTCCTTACCTGGTCTGGCCTACATGTGACTCCAGGCTCCCACCAACATGGTTGACTTTTAACTGACCTATGAAGTAGCTGAGCAAGACATTCAGTTGTACCAAACCACTATGAAGCTTGCCACATGGACTGCAGTGGCTCAAGCAGGCCAAGCAACGCCTTCTCAAAGGCAGCTAGGGATGGGCAATAAATATGGGCTTTATTAGCGACGTCTACATTCCCAGAGTGGATTTTTTTTTTGAAAAAAAAAATTACTTCAATATATTCTGCTACCTTTCTCCCTGTTTCTCCCCCATAAATATATGTCTTATTTTGTTTCAAACCATGAGGACCTGCCATTTTGCGCAGATGAATCTCAGATCTTTCATGGGGAGCACTGGAGCTTGGCATTCTAGTTTGACCTGGGCGTTAGTCAGACACCTTGCTGAGCTAGTCAATGCATAACTCTGAAATGGCAGGGGATGGGGACAGGGTGAAAATGTCTGGGCTTCTTGCCAAAGAAGAGAGCTTCCCATGCTTGTAAAGCTGGTTAACCTTTGCTAATCTGCATGGAAGTCAATACATAGTTCAGACCATGTTCCTTTTTGGTTTTAATTCTCTTCCTACGAATGCACATGATTGGGTTTATGTGGCATGGAGGCTGGCCACATTCTGATCGGTCTCTCCTAAGTGGCTGTTCTTCAAATATAAGCCTCAGCAGTGAGTTGGTAGGCTATCTGAAAATGGGGAGGTGGGAGCGTCGTCACAGCTGACGAACCTGTTCCCTAGAAGTTCACGGTACAGAAGGTTCATCGTGTTGATGCCGGCTTTTTGCTAGAGCAATCGAAAACTTATCCCACTGCCCGTGCTCTTTTCCCATAGCTCTACATCGTCCTCAGTTTCATAGTTACTCAATTTTCCTTTTTTTTTTTTAAAATAACACGGTGATCTCTGCAGCAACTGTTCACTTGTTTGGCGCATGTGCACATCTGTTCTTTCAGCAAGGGATCGATCACTGGATAGACAGCATAAGCCCTGGCTGAGTTGTCTCCCCTCTCTTGCTTCCCCTCCAGCCCACGGTTGCTGAGGCTGATTTCAGTGATCCAACTGTTTGCATAAGAAATAGGAGCAGGAATAGGGCATTTGGCCCCTCAAGATCATGGCTGATCTTCTACCTCAACTCCACCTTCCTGTCCTATCAAATCTCTTGATTCCCTTAGTGCCCAAAAATCTAGCGATCTCAGTCTTGAATATACTTATCCACAGCCCTCTAGGGTAGAGAATTCCTTATCCCAGGAATCAATCTAGTGAATCGTTGTTGCACCCTCTCTCTGGCAAGTATCTCCTTTCTTGGGTAAGAAGACCAAAACTGAACACTGAGGCTTGGCTCATTGGTTGACTCGCCACAGGCCATTGAGCTTTTCAAATTAATGCTTGGACTAGTAGCATAAGAAACAGGAGCAGAAGTAGGACATTCAGCCCTTTGAGCGCTGAAAGACTTTTGGTGGTTACTATTTTAATATGTTTGTGTGCTCTGAATTCAGAGATGGTTGACAGCTCTGCACTATTGATTACACTGTTCTCAGAAGGCAGTGATGGGTCAGCGTTACTTCTATAGAAATTCTATCCCCAGGAGTATTAATCAGACTGCAAAATAAATGTCCGCTCCTTCGAGTCTGAATGCCAGCTCAAGCATTCGATCCAGCTCCTAGAGTTTCACGGGGAAGGGTTCAAGGCTGATGCAGCAACATGCAGCTTGTCAACTGACCTTTTTTCCTTAGAAGGTAGAATGCAGCCAGTAGTAACTATGACAACAGTCTTATGAGCTTCCATCTCCCCCGGCCGTTAAAGGTGACATGGCTGACTGCAATTAGCCTGCTCTTTGAGCTGCATTGGGCGGCAAATAATGCTGGAACCGTGTAACAGTACCAACCTTGTCTCCCAGTGTATTGGAAAGAGAAAAAACATTGCATTTCTATAGCTTAAAAAACACCGCTTTGCAGAGCCTCGATCCACAATTTTGTGAATAATGTAAGGGCAGTAGTAAAGGTGCTAAAATCGGGGAGGGGGAAATCAGCCCGTGTTCCCTGTTTGGCACCTAGGGATTCCCACTGGAATCTGTAGATGTGAATAGAGCGAGAAGGCTGCTGGGGACTAGCCAATGGGCTCACCGGTCCTGAAAATGGTTATTACCTGTGAAGTTCAGTAAATTTTGGTGACAATAATCAGATTACACTTGCAGTATTAACTTTCTGATCATTGTAGCAGCTTTTTGGTTCTTTGCGTTTTGGACTTGACCAGTGTCTACACACACCACTAACCTCCATAACTTGTCATTTATTGAACAGCATTTCAAAACCATTTAGCATTTTGAGAATAGAGTGAATGGAATTATAACTAATCTCCCAACTGCGACATGATGCTGGCTTAAATCACGGGTGGCTTTCTTCTAGGTTACATATTCTTTTGCTTGTGTTTTGAATACGGAGTAGGAGTAGGCCATTTAGCCCTTCGAAGCTGTTCTGTTAGATCACGAATGATCTGTACCTCAGGTCCCTTTTACCAGCTTCCACAGCTTTTTAGGGGAGCGAGTTCCATGTTTCCAGATTTGAATCCTTCGCATATGTAATCCTATAGTGAATGTACCTGATTTTACAGAGCTGCAGTAGCCGTTTGATATTTTTATCTGGGGTAGGACAATGACGGTGAACCTTTATAAGCTTGACTGCGATAAGTGATGAAATGTTCAGGTCGTTCCATGCCAGCATTGGTGGGACTTTATGAATCATTCCTTACTCTAGATTGCGTCTTCCCTATTTTAGACAAGTAATATTCCTATTCCAGAAAATAATGTGGAGTCTGCTGTGATGTTGTACAGGGTTTTGGTGAGGCCATACCTGGTGTATTGTGTACAGTTTTGGTCTCCTAACTTGAGGAAGGACATTCTTGCTATTGAGGGAGTGCAGCGAAGGTTCACCAGACTAATTCCTGGGATGGCGGGACTGACATATCAAGAAAGACTGGATCAACTGGGCTTGTATTCACTGGAGTTCAGAAGAATGAGAGGGGACCTCATAGAAACGTTTAAAATTCTGACGGGTTTAGACAGGTTAGATGCAGGAAGAATGTTCCCAATGTTGGGGAAGTCCAGAACCAGGGGTCACAGTCTAAGGATAAGGGGTAAGCCATTTAGGACCGAGATGAGGAGAAACTTCTTCACCCAGAGAGTGGTGAACCTGTGGAATTCTCGACCACAGAAAGTTGTTGAGGCCAATTCACTAAATATATTCAAAAAGGAGTTAGATGTAGTCTTTACTACTAGGGGGATCAAGGGGTATGGCGAGAAAGCAGGAATGGGGTACTGAAGTTGCATGTTCAGCCATGAACTCATTGAATGGTGGTGCAAGCTCGAAGGGCCGAATGGCCTACTCCTGCACCTATTTTCTATGTTTCTATGATGGAACTTGTCATCAAGGAAATAAACCAATCGGCGTGTTGGCTTTACGTGACCATGGTCTAATGCTGCCCAACACCATGGCATGAAAGCACTTTGGTTCCTGCTGAAGACTGGGATAATGGAGATTTTTCTTTGGTCTTTTTTTTTAATTTGGGGAGCTGTGTATTTCTAGAATGGGCCAGCTGTGTCACTTTGGGCAGCCATTCCACATCTTTGGGTTTTCCTTGATTTTACTTGCCAAGAATTTTTCATGCTCTTAGCATTCCTAATAGCCTTTTTAATTTCACCTCTGAACTTTCTATATTCCTCCAGAGATTCTACCGTATTTAGCCGTCGGTATATGACATAAGCTTCCCTTTTTTTTCTTTTATCCTCCCCTGTAACCCCTTAGACATCCAGGGGGCTCTAGAATTGTTCTTTAAGGGCACGTGTTTCGCCTGAGCCCTCCGCATCTGCTCCTTGAATGCCTCCCACTGTTCCGACACTGATTTACCTTCAAGGAGCTGTTTCCAGTCCACTTTGGCCAAATCACTTCTCAACTTGGCAAAGTTAGCCTTTCCCCAATTTGGGACTTTTATTCCTGGTCTATTCTTGTCCTTAACCATATCTACCTTGAATCTGACTGAATTATGGTCACTGGCACTCCCACTAATACCCCTTCCACCTGCCCAGCTTCATTCCCCAAAAACTAAATCCGGAACAGTTCTCTCCAGTGTTGGGCTTGTTACATACGGACTACAAAAGTTATCTTGAATGCATTTTAGGAATTCTGCACCCTCTATCCCCTTCACACTATTTGTCCCAATCAATATTAGGGTAGTTGAAATCCCCTACTATTATTGCTCTGT
The DNA here is from genome assembly GCF_044704955.1 of Pristiophorus japonicus. Taxonomy (NCBI): domain Eukaryota; kingdom Metazoa; phylum Chordata; class Chondrichthyes; family Pristiophoridae; genus Pristiophorus; species Pristiophorus japonicus. The sequence continues at coordinate 296,807,934 of NC_091981.1, read as the reverse complement.
GGTTTTTGGATTTCACAGAAATTTGCCGACATATTTGCTCTTTTATCTCCCTCCCACTGTTTGGGGGTCATACAATGCACGTTCAGCAGTGTGGTCGCACCTCTTTTATTTTTCAGTTCAACCCATATGGCCTCATTTGATGATCCCTCTAATATATCATCCCTCCTCACAGCTGTAATAGTTTCTTTAATCAATACCGCCCCCCCCCCCCTTTCTGTCCCGTCCTAAAAAAAATTTGTAACCAGGAATATTTAGCTACCAAACCTGCCCCTCTTTCAGCCATGTCTCTAATTGCTGTAATGTCTTACTCCCAAGTGTCTACTTGTTCTCTTAGCTCATCCGCCTTATTCGTTATACTCCTTGCATTGAAGTATTGTGTGCCAATGTTTTTATTATTTGAAGGCGGTGTGCCATGTTTATTTCTCTGGAGGGTAATTTTAGTCGAGCTGATTTAATCTAGCCTGAGAAATGTTGTCTGGTTGCAACCGGGTGGGAAAACATGGATATGGTGTCCTCGCCTTGTCCGATTGACAACTGTGACCTTGGAGGAGCAATGGAAAATGGTACTCTGCTTGTTAATTGAAGCGAGGTAGGTGGGTGGTGGGGGAAGGGGAGAAAGTAAGTATAGATATGATAAATTGGTAGAGTCCCTTTGATGTTGCTGCTGTCGACCACATTTTTATTCAGTTGGAAACCTGTGGTATCTGATATCAGCAGCTAAGAGTGTTTGCTGTATTTAGGGGTGTCTGCTGAAATCATTTAAGGTATTAGTGAAATTATTTCTCAGATGTGGCAATGCAGCATCTGGCACACTCCGTACTGCAGGCGGCCATACTGCTGGCAAAGCTGTCCGGCATTCTGTAAGATGGACCACAGCGTCTGACGGAGCAAATTTTATTTGTGGCCCGGGTACTATGGGAAAATGGTTGGTACTATCTCTGCAACTCGCCCGTCGCTATTGCAAGCTTTGTCCGCAGCTGCCGAGAGCTCTCTTCGCGATTGACCGAGAGCGATTCTTGGTAGTGACTATTTTCAGAGTGGGTGGAATGCAGCAGGCATCCGAGGTTTACAGGCTTTCATTGTGAATGATGGCAGCAAACATCCTGTGACCAGCTGTCTCCTGATGGAGGCCCCTGGCAGGGTGCCTACATGATCAAGGAAACTCTCTAGGCAGCTGGGTGTGTAAATATCTCTTGGTTCAGCTTCATATAAAACGTCAGCACTGCAGGACTAGAAATTACTGCTTTCAATTTGATACAGGTCCCACAGGCCAAGACAGCACCGAGTTACTACTACACTGAGAAAGTGGAACGAGGTGCATTGTTTTCTTGTCAGCGGAGTGATCCAGATTCTTGTTTAAACCAAATCTATTGCCTGTAACACTGGCTCTTCAAGATGTGGGGTGGGGGAGGAATGGAGCAGCAGTAAAGCCTCAAGGTGACATTGTATTCCTTTTTAGCAGTATGTGGTCGACTCCAGACTTCCTCCTGTCCAGATCTTGTCTATGTGCTTGTGAGCTGGGTGCAGGAGGATGAGTGAGAATGGAGTGGTGGTCATTGGCTGTGTAGACCTCTAGCAGTGCCAGTGGTGCCTTCAAGCAGGTTGGTCGTAGGTACATGGCAGCAGCCTGGGATGATGTTTTTGCGACTTGACATTTTCTCCACTCTGGGCATTTTGCCGAGATTAGGAAAGCACTGACAGTGTTGTCTCTTGTGTCCTTTATGACATCAATTTGGTTACACTTGAGTACTTTTGAAGTAATTTAGAGTTATGTAGAAGATGTCCTCAAGGCCTTTTACAGGAGATCTGAGGGCGAAAAGCAGGAAGTAGGTGAAACTTTATGGAGTTCACTGAAGGTTCGGTCAAAGAGCTGGGTTTCAAGTGACATTTTGAAGGGAAGCAAGGTGACAAGTTGTTGAGATTTGGGAAGTGTGCCAAAGTACCTGGAGGAGGCCATTCAGCCCTTCAAGCCTTTTTCACCATTCATTTAGATCAAAGCTGATCGATACTTCAACTCCATTTACCTACCGTTGCTCCATATTCCTTCATACCCATCCCCAACAAAATCTACTAGCGCCCACTGCCTTTTGAGGGAGTATTTTCCAGGTTTCCACTCCCCTCTGCAGTGCAGATTCACCAAATTGTTACCAGGGCTTCAAGGGTTAAATTATTAGACATTACATAAACTAGGCTTGTATTCCCTGAAATATAGATGGTTAAGCAGTGATTTGATGTTAGGGTAGATAGAGAGAAACTGTTTCTGCTGGTGGGGGTGTCTAGGACAAGAGACATAACCTTCAACTCGGAGCCAGGCCATTCAAGAGAGAGCTGAGGAAAGGCTTCTAATTCTGGTTGAAGTGTGGATCGATCTTTCACACACAAAATGCAGGAGATGGTAGCTCAATTAATTTTAAATCTGAGATGGATATATTTTTGCTGCATATTAAAGGATTTTGAGCCAAGCGGGTAAATTGAGTTAGGATACAGATCAGCCATTATTGCATTGAATGTCGGAACAGGCTCGAGGAGCTGAATGGCTGACTCTTATTCCTAGGATTTTGTGTTTTTTTAAAAAACCTGTTTCCTGATGTCACTCCTAAATGGTCGAGTAATTTTAAGATTGTGCTGCCTTGTTGTGGATTTCCCCCACTAGAGGAAATAGTTTTTTTCTCTCTCTACACTATGAATTCCTTTATCACCTTAAACACCTGGATTAGATCACCCCTCAACCGTCTAAACTCAAAGGAATATAAGCCACATTTATGCAACCTGTTCTCCTAACATAACCCTTTTAACCCCGGTATCATTCTGGTGAATCTGCACGGTACCCATTCCCCCACACAATATATCTTTGGGAGCATGGTAACTGAAGGCTCTGACAATAGGGGAGAAAAATAAACACACGCATGCCTGTTGAGTGTGTGTGTTGGGATGTAGCACTCGAGAAGATTGCAGAGCTTTGGTGAGGATACTTTTGAAAGAAAAGTAGAGTGGACTAGTTTGTGGAGCATTAGATTTCGCTGTATTGGTTCTAGTCAATAACTGTTCCTCATTAATAAAACTTGATCACACTGATGGGAGGTGAACATGAGTGTTGTGAAGTGATCTGCCTGTCTGAAGGTTTTTAAGCTGTTTTCCTGATGCTTTGCGGAAATGCCTTGGTCCCTCACCAGATGGGTCATCCAGTCTTGGTACTGTGAGGATATCACAGGTGTTTCTTGCCGTTGCCATCGAGCATCAACCTCCCTGCTTGTAAGGGCAATGAACTATTGCCAAGGGCAGCAGTTCAATATTGCACAAATCTGCAAAATGTCCTTCAGTGTAATCTTGGCAGAGAAGAATGTCAGGACATTTACACAATTGAACGATTGTTTTTTGTCTAAAATATTTCCTCCTTTATTACTTTAAGACCAGCCTTATGTTGAACAAAGAATTTACTGATCCACAGTTATTTTCAGCTCCGTCCTTCTTTAATTTAGCCCTTTAGCGGGTGTAGTCCGTAATGTAATACAGAGTTTATATTCTCTGGGTGGCCAATTATGTAATCTAAAAGTTAGAGCTCTTGTTTTATAAATAGTACAGTGGGTGTGACATTTGAGATCCTCAAATATCTGCCCCCTCCCACCTGTTATTCACAGAGACAGTAAATGAGTCTTGCTATAGAAACTTGCACCTCTTATTTCTACTATAATGCATCTGTCTTGATGGTAATAGAAATTCTCTGAACGTTTGTTCCCATTACAAATTTTCTTTTTCAGGCTCAAAAATAGCTCTACAGATAAGGCAGCCCATTCAGTTCATGTTTCCATAGAAACAGCAGTTGCTCCATCATAGAGTTTAACTGCCGCTAACCTGAGTTTTTGCCTCCACTGCCCTACCTGGAAGACCATTCCAACCATTAATCATCGTGTGAAGATGTGTTCCCTGAAATCAATCCTTAGCCAGTTTGTATTTATCTCCCCATTTCAATCAGTGGTGATTTCACTTGAAATGGTGCTTAGGGTTAACCTTTTCTATTCCATTTCTTATCTTCTGTGCATCAATAAGGTTCCCTCTCATTCACTTCCTTACAAAGCAGAAGCGCCCAAGTTTTTTTTTGTTGGATCATCGAATAGTACAGCATAGAAGGAGGCCATTTGGCCCATTGAGTCTGTGCTAGTTGGTCCCATTTCCCCTCTTTTGCCCCATTTCCCTGCAAAATGTTCTCCTTTGAGTATTTATTCAATTCCTTTTGAAGGCTACTGTTTAATCTATATCCAATACTCTCAGGCAATACATTCCAAATCCTAACCACTTGTTACATAAGTTTTTCCTCATGTCGCCTCTGGTTCTTTTGCCAATCACCTTAAATCTCTGCTTTCTCGTTATCGACCCGTCAGCCATTGCAAACAATTTCTCTTTATTTACTCTGTCTAGACCCCTCATGATTTTAAACACCTCTATCAAACCACCTCTGCTCTAAGGAGAACAACGCCAGCTTCTCCAGTCTATCCATGTAACTAATCCCTCATCCCTGGAAACATTCTGGTAAATCTCTTCTGTAGCCTCTCCAAAGCCTTCACATCCTTCCTAAAGTGTGGTGCCCAGAATTGGACACAATACTTTAGCTGGGGCCGAGCTAGTGACTTATAACGGTTTAGCAAAACCTCCTGGCTTCTGTACTCTTATGCCTCTATTTATAAAGCCCAGGATCCCATCTGCTTTATTAACTGCTTTGTTGACCTGTCCTATCATCATCAAGAATGTGTGCAGAAACACCCCCAGGTCTCTGTTCTTGCACTTTCTTTCAAATGCTGCCATTTTGCTTGTGTTATCTCCATTCATTCTACCAAACTGCATCACCACTCACTTTTCTGCATTGAACTTTTATAACCATTGCTCATAATCCAGTCCTCTGATCCTAGGGGCAAGTTCAGTCCATCGGCTGCTGAAATCCTAATCCATTAATCTCCTGCAAGGCCTCCCATCTTCCACACTCTAAACTTGAGCTCATCAAAAACTCTGCTACCAGTATCCTAACTTTCACCAAGTCCCGTTTACCCATCTCCCCTTGTGCTTGCTGATTTACATTGGCTCCTGGTCGGGCAGTGCCTTGTTTTTAAAACCCTCTCTGGCATCGCTCCTCCCTTTCTCTGCAACCTCCTCTAACCCTACAAGATCTCTGCAATCCTGCCGTTCAGGCTTCTTGCACATCTCTGATTTCCATCTCCCCACCATTGGCAGCTGTGCTGTGCAGCTGCCAAGGCCCTAACTTCTGGAATTCCCTCTTTAAACCTCTGCCTCTCCACCTCTCTCCTGTAAGAGCCACCTTAAAAGTTACTACTTTGAGCAGGTTTTTAGTCATCTTCCCTGATAACTTATGTGCCTCGGTGTCAAATTTTTGCTCCTGTGAAGCGCCTTGGGCAGTTTTACTACGTTAAAGGTGCTATATAAATGCAAGTTGTCTGTACCATTTGCTGGATTCAGATATTTCTCCCTGCCTTGGTGACCTGAACATAATACTGAAGATGCAAGCTGATTGGAGCAAGCCCACCTTCAGCATAAGGGCCTCAGAATGATGCTCTGCTAATTCGGCAATATAGTTTAGCATTCTGTTTGCTTTTAATTGGCGCTCTATTATACCTGGTCATAGTACAATCAACCCTGACAATCATTCCAGTTATCTCTCAACCTCTTCTCCAGCTATTTTGACACCATTCATTTCTGCTCCCTCCTGTAAGATATTGTACTTCTCGCCATTTAATTTTATCTGCCATAGTATTGACCACTTGCACATATTGTCTGAATTCTTCTGTAACTCCTTCGCTGCTGAGTCAGACTTTGCTCGCACATGCCTCCCAGTTAGTTCCTCAATCAGGTCATTTACATAGGTCAGAAACAGTAAGATCCCAGCTCTGATTAGTACACTCTCTCCAGCCCTGCATCATTTTCCCAACCATTACCTTCTGCTTCCTCCCTTTTACCTACTTTCAATAGCACCTATGACCTCTACCATCTAGAAGGACAAGAGCAGCAGGCGCATGGGAACACCACCACCTGCAAGTTCCCCTCCAAGTCACACACCACCCTGACTTGGAAATATATCGCCCGTTCCCTCATAGTCACTGGGTCAAGATCTTGGAACTCCCTCTCTAACAGCACTATGGGAGCACCTTCATCCCACGGACTGCACTGGTTCCAGAAGGTGGCTCACCACCACCTTCTCGAGGGCAATTCGAGATGGGCAATAAATACTGACCATGCCACCGTTGCCACATCCCATGAATGAATTAAAAAGAAAACGTACAAGTTTTACCCAGGCTGCCCACTGCCTTAAGCTGGTTTAGCCTTTCATGTGGAACTTCATTGAAGACTTAAGCCTTGGTGGAGTATGGTAAGACTTTCCAATGTTCATTTGGGATGTTATTTCCTCAGTCAAGGAGGCTGATCAGATAGCATCTGCTCCTTCTGGAATCACCTTGGCAACTGCTGATCATACAGGTACTCAACTTAATAAATCATGAGAGAAAGTTGCATGGTAACTCCGATCTACCATGGAAATTGAGAAGAATTTCAGAATATTTCTTCTTTCCTCTTCTCCACTACGCAGTCTTATCTGATGTCCTCAACATGAAGAAAGACTGGATCGACTCGGCTTATATTCACTGGAATTTAGAAGAATGAGAGGGGATCTCATAGACACATGTAAATTCTGACGGGATTGATCAGGTTAGATGCAGGAAGAATGTTCCCGATGATGGGGAAGTCCAGAACCAGGGGTCACAGTCTAAGGATAAGGGGTAAGCCATTTAGGACCGAGATGAGGAGAAACTTCTTCACTCCGAGAATTGTGAACCTGTGGCATTCTCTACCACAGAAAGTTGTTGAGGCCAGTTCGTTAGATATATTCAAAAGGGAGTTAAATGTGGCCCTTACGTCTAAAGGGATCAGGGGGTATGGAGAGAAAGCAGGAATGCGGTACTGAAGTTGCATGATCAGCCATGATCTTATTGAATGGTGGTGCAGGCTCGAAGGGCTGAATGGCCTACTCCTGCACCTAGTTTCTGTGTTTCTATGTTTTCTATGTTAACATATGAAACCTACTCCATCTTGTCCCAGCAATGCAGGAACTATTGTGTGAAGTGGAATATTTCATCGTCTCCATAGGTAGTTATTCCATTAACATTGAATCTGCTTTTTCTCAAAAAATTAACATGGCATCAAACTGGGAGTCTGTGCTACATGCATTGCGCCTGGTGGCGAATCTCCTAATCGCCTGGTCTCGCGCGAGCAGTCCCTCTTAAATAAAAATTGTACACATTTTGAATTTGATTGATTTTGCAGTTTATAAGTCGAGTAGTTTTTAAATGCAAAAGATAACAATTTAAACAGAGCATGCCCTCCCAAATGTTAGTGGAGTGCTCTCTTTGGAATTTCATAGACTTTGGGATATTCGAAGTAAATTGTGAATAACTCTCATCCACTAACTTAAGTTATTGTCGTCGAATTGCTGTAGATTGGTAACTCATTACCTATTGCTTCTACACTCATCACTCCTTATTCTGTACACACGAGATGCAGTGACTATCCCTAGAGTTTTGCCTGTAATAGATGCTGGGCAAACTAGTTTTCAATTTCCAGGTTAATGTCTCATTTTTTTTCTGAATATCAGGATAACATTTGCCACCCTCACGTATAGCTCTTGTATTTACGAAGTAGCTAAAAATATCAAGGCATCACCTTTGTCTCTGAAGGTCGTGCATTCAAGTGTCACCGCAAGACTTGAGCACTTAATCTAAGCTAGCACTTTAGTGTAGCATTGAGAGTGTGCTGTCCTTTAGATGAGACCCTGTCTGAATATTTCTAGGCCTGGGTGAATGTTAAAGAGCCCATAGCACTATTTAAAGTGTAAGGGGTTTATGTCCTGTTCAGCATTTTTCCCTCGAGTTACAAATAAAACAGATCGACTAATCATTCATCTCGGTGCTGTTGGCTGGGTCTTGTAGTGATCACAATGGCTGTCACATTTACCTAATATAAGGCACTGTATTTTGAAGTATTTCATAGTAAATGAAAACATTTGAGAGATGCACATAGCTGCATCTTTTTCATTTGTACGGTAGTGAGACCCGGGAGTGTATCCATGACATTCCGTGCTCTGGACAGGTTCTTTTACGTGTTTTTAGTGTGTGTATTACTTCAATCTCTACGAAGGCAGACCTGAGGCGAAATTGGATTTGCATAATAAGTTGCTTTATTTCGCAGTCAGATGACACCTGCAACAGGCAGAATTGCTTACTTCAGTCGATGCAACTTGTATATGAGTAATGGTGCAGGAGACATGAGCTGCCTCCACATCCAGTAAGTCGTCTTAAATAGATTCATCTCTACATCCTTGTCTTTAAGTCTTTAACCTTTATAGCAGCCTGTGCAGTAATTCATTGTGTAGTCCCAATTTCCACAATTCTGACTGCTTTTTTTTAGGTTCAAGATTCCCCCCGCCCCCCACTTCCCAAACACAATGGATGCAAAGAGTTCATTCCTTGCGGAGACAAGCCACTGGGTGTTTTTTTAATTGATTTGCGGAAAAAACAACTTCTGTTTCGCACATTATTCACCTTTTTTATTTGACTTTTGGATTCAGAATCCAGCATGGGGTTTTCTGAGATTCTAACCCTTTTTAAAGCAAGCTTCAACTGAGAATACGTTTTAAAATGGCTTGATGAGTGCAGCTCTAACAACACTTGAAGTTCAACACCAAGCAGCCCGCTTGATTCACTCCCTCCACCACCGGTACACCATGGCTGCAGTGTGTACCATCTACAAGATGCACTGCAGCAACTCGCCAAGGCTTCTTCAACAGCACCTCCCAAACCCAAGACCTACTACCTAGAAGGACAAGGGTAGCAGGATAATGGGATCACCACCACCACCACCTACAAGTTCCCCTCCATTACACACCATCCTGACTTGGAAATATATTGTCCTTCCTTCATGTTGCTGGGTCAAAATCCTATAATTCCCTCCCTAACAGCACTGTGGGAGCGCCTTCACCACACGGACTGCAGCGGCTCAAGAAGGAGGCTCATCACTACCACCTTCTCGAGGGCAATTAGGGATGGGCAATAAATGCTGACCTTGCCAGTGACGCCCAGGATCGAATACAAACAAAAGTTTGATCCTTTCCATGGAGAATAGCCAAAGATTCCATTTCAGAAAAGGGTAACATTACTTGAGTGTAAGAACAGTAATTTCTCTCTCTCAAAAGGCTGTGATGCTGGGTCTTTTGAAAATTTCAAGACTGGGATGGATCGATTTTTGTTGGATAAGATTATCAAGAAATATGGAACAACGGTGGTACAGATCAGCCATGATCTAATTGAATGGTACAGGCACAAGGGGCTGAATGGCCTCCTCCTGTTCCTATCTGGTTTTGACAAATTATGTAAAGTTAATACAAACCACATGTTTAGACTTGTCCCTTAAAATCATTGGATTATATCTTAGTTTTGCAATGTAACTTTTTAAATGGCGGTTTTATTTCAGCTTTGGGCCTGTTTTTGATGCTGGCTGTACTTGGATGTATACACTGTTGGTTTGCTCAGTTTTATAGTGGCACTCCTAAAGGATCATTTTCTGTCATATTGTATGCACAATATGGATGATTGGGAGTGTGTAGTAATGATGTAATTTAATTGAGAGCTTCAAATAACCCGAGAGGTTTATAATTGTCACTTCAATCCCAAAGTTTTGAGTTTAAAATATGTCAGCACAAATGTTTCAGTTTTCAAACAAATTACTTAGTTGTGAACAAAGCATTACTGAGTTGTGCCAAGTTTGATTTTAGCATGCGGTAAAAAGTTTTGGAAAATGAATATGTAAACTATTAATGTTGCACAATGTTTCTGGCTGCTTTGGTGGTACAGTTTAGTGCAATGTTAGCATTGAGGTATTCTAACTTTTTAATACTAATAGCAGTAGTTAAAGCCTGTCACTCTTGAATCAGTTCCTGCTACAGCACTGAATGGCTCTAATCAAAATCACTAATGACATTGTGTGTCTTCCTCGACCTGTCTACAGCTTTTGGCATGGTCGATCACACCATCCTTCTCCAACGCGCCGCCTCTGTTGTCCAACTGAATGTGACAGCTGTCGCTTAGTTACACTCTTACCTATCCAATAATAGTCAAAGCATCTCCAGCCTTGGCCCCTCTTCCTTCCACCACCATTATCTCCACCGATCTATCCTTGGGTTCTTCCTCATCTACATACTGCCCCTTGGCAGCAACATCCAAAGACATGCATGCTGGTGATAACCAGGTCTATTTCTCCACCGCCCCTCTCGACCCTTCCACTATGCTATCAGACTGCCTGTCTGATATCCAGTCTTGGATGAGCCACAATTTCCTTCACTTTAACATTGGGAAGACTGAAATCATCACATTCAGCCCCTGCCACAGACTCTGTTCCGATGCCTGATTCCATCCCCCTCCCCGACCCCCCATTCCTGCTAAACCAGACATTCAACCTGAACTGAGCTTCTGACCCCATATCCTCACCATCACAAAGATCACCTCCTTCCGCCATAATCTTCCCCGCCTCGAATCCTGCCTCAGTCCATTTGCTGCTCAACACTCATCCATGCTTTTTCACCTCCAGCCTTGACTGTTCTGGTCCATTCCTAGCTGGCCTTCCAGGTCCAATGCTGTGAAATTCTCTCCCTAAACCTCTCCATGCCCCTCTCCTCCTTTAAGCCCAGTTGTTTGTCCAAGCTTTTAGTCAGCCCTCCTAATATTGCTGCCTTTGGCTTAACATTTATATTTGTCTCATTACACCTTGGTGAATCACCTTGTGATGCATTTCTATGTTCAAGACACTATGTAAATATAGATTGTTGTATTCTGTAAAGTGAACCACTTGTCATATCTGACTGTGTTCAACTGAGGAGCAATCGCAGTAAATGAAACCCAAGCTTAAACCTCGTGTTGATAGCACAGCTGAATGTCAGAAATGGCCGTACAGGAAATTGCAGTTGTAAAGCCATATTTTGCCTGCTCCATGGTGTGTGGCGTGTTTGTGTTCCAAATCAGCCTCTGATGATGATGTGCCTTGTTTTCAGCCTGAGAGGAAGGCAAACCTGGAAATATCAACATGCTGATTTTGGGTTGCAGTTTTATGACTGGATTGTATCCGATTATAGGGCTGGAGTGATTTACTATTAACATACACCAGGCAACCAGCCAGAGCGCCTCTACATTGTCAGAGCTGGCTGTCTTTTTGGAGGGTGTTCGTGGGGTGGGTGGGGGGAGGGAGCGCAGGTTATAATGGAGAGAACACCAAATGCACAATCTTTCAAAATAACCATTCAACAAAGCTGCTGGAGCTGGGATTAAAACTACACTGCGCTGCGAAGTGCTTGGCAGTCTGGTACTACAGTGTGTAATTACTAGAGGCCAGAACTGATGTCGTCAGCTTTCGTTCCATGCTTGATCCCATTCACAAAGAGGAGGTCATATGAGAGGGAGTTTGGATTAATTCTGATTGGCTCTCAATTTTAAAAAAACAGGCACGAATTTTCTTGCTGTGTCTAGATGAGTCGTGTGCTGATTGCTGTAATCTTTGAAATGGCTTTATATAGAATCTCTTATTGCAGCACGGCTGGGATGTAACTGAGCTATGGATGTGCTCCAATTACTTTGCTAACATTTTACACTACTTCTGCAGGCCTCTATCCAGTACAAGTGTTTGTGTCTTATTTTTATTTTTGTTTAATTTTCCTGCCATTTAATACATTTATTGCTGGATTGGATCAGATTTTAGGGCAGAATGTGGGCTTGTTCTTGGCTATTCAGCAACCCTCACCAGTGTCAAATTGTGGTCCTTCGCTGATGGAACTATTTAGCGTGGAGGGCCGGTCTGGAATTTAGAGCGTGAGAGCTGTTTGTGTGTGTGTGTTTTTTGTTGAAGTGTTTAGCTATAGGGTTGTCCATGCAGTTATCCTGTGAATGCTCTGTACTCTTGCTGGGGAGAAACTGCTAGAAAAGTGGTAGATAAAGAAGCAACGATCAAGGCTAAGGGCAATAATATAAAACGGAACTTTTGTGATCATCCTGTGGATTCACATTTGATACAGTTGTAGTGATTAGGTTTTGTTTTTGGTTCTTGTCACATACCTTTAAAAGCATAATTGCAAGTGGAAAAGCCATGCAGGGGGCATTGATTTCAAAAGCAATATCACACACTAGATGCAGATGTGGGCCATTCAGCCCATCTTAGCTCATAGAATCATAGAAATTTACAGCACAGAAGGAGGCCATTTTGGCCCATTGTGTCCGCATTGGCCAACAAAGAGCTATCCAGCCGTATCCCACTTTCCAGCTCTTGGTCCATAGCCTTGTAGGTTACGACACTTCAAGTGCATATCCACGTACTTTTTAAAAGTGCTGAGTGTTTCTGCCTCTACCACCCTTTCAGGCAGTGCGTTCCATACTCATCTATGCAGAATTTTAAAAATTGCATTTCCTAATTATTTCATCCATCAGTCTCCTGAATGATTAAGGTTTTCACCTTCACTGCAGGAGACCTCTCCAAATGCCAATGATACCACCATGAAGGTTTTCCTGCGATTTGTCCTAAACTTTCCTTTCACCAGTTTTAACCTATGCCCTCCTGTTTGAGTATACCTTGGAATAGTGCTCTGTGTTAGCCTTCCTGCCTTTTAATATTTGCCTATTCTATTGGGTTCCTTCTCCGTCAACTTTTTGAGGGTAAAGATCTCAAGTCTTTCCTTGTAACTGTTCTGATGTCATGTATCGCCCACCTGACTTCTCTCTGCATTCCTTCCATGACCTAAATGGTTTCCAAAACTGATTGTGGTATTCAAGGTGGAGTCTGACTCGAGCACAGTACAGTTTTAGCATGACATCTTCTGACTTGTACATAACTTACCCGGCAGTATAGTTAAGCATCCTATTTGTTTTGTTCTTTTGTTGCTCCGCAGAGATTTGACATGTTAAAGCCAATTCTACTATCTATCCTCAATCTCTTTCTGCATCCTTTATATACCCATAGCATACTTGTGAAATCCATTTTTCCTGGATAGTACTTGCATTGATTTGAAAATGACGGGCAGGAAAAGACCTGCTGGTCCATCCAGCCTGTCCCACACAGTTGTGATACATCATGATACAGACTCTCCCTCCATGACCCTGTTAGGAAATCAAAACTAGTCCAGGAGATCACATTTGCCCTGAGTTAGGTTACAGGATACCCATCTCTTGTGTGAGATGATCTCCGCTCCAGCCAGAACCAGGTCCAGCTCTCGCTTGAAGGAATACAGGGTTCACTGCACGAGCCTGTAGCTTGTTCCACTGGACCACTATTCTCTGGAAATGTAATCTGCAGATAGTTTATCCATTGGCAGATGCTGTTGTCTTTTGGTCCTTAGCTGTGCTTCATTAATTTGGAGTCTCATTTTAGTATTTGCACACTTGACCAGTCTGCATTGGGTTTGTGTATCTTAAGTCAACATGGATTAAGAGTACTGGGCCACTCTACTCAGTGGGGAATGGGACGGAAGGGAGTACTATCACTTCCCCCCTTAATGTACTTGCTGTTTTTACTCTTTTAGCCAATTCTGGATTTGTCTTGATTACTGATGACAGTGAAGGTTGGAGCAATATGTGTAGCTTTAGCCCCCTCATTATAGAATGCTTGAGCCATGACGGAGGTCATTTACTGGGATGAGACCAGAATGAGCAGATACAGTTATGATGAGAGACTTTGATAAATGATGGTTCAGCGGCCCAGAGAAGGCACTGGGAAATCTAATCAAATTGTACAAAATCGTAAAAAGGTTCGAGGGTGAGCGATGGGAGATTCCTGTAGTCGGTCAGTCGATAAAAAGAGGGCATGAATTGAGGACTATTAGAAGCATAAAGGAGAGGTTAGAAGAATGTATTTTATGGGGTAATTAAAATATGGAATGCATTGCCACTAGGGGCAATTGAAGCAGAGTCTGTTGCAACATCTGAAAAGGAATAAAGAGCTTGAAGAAGAAAAGTATTAAAGGGGCCAGGGCAGTAGGGTTTAGATAGTTCTCTTTTGGAGCCAGCATCAGCGCAGACACAGTGGGATGAATAGCTGCCTCATCCAGTCCAGTATTGAGGGAGTGCTGCACTGTCGGAGGTGCCGTCTTTCAGATGAGGCATTAAACTGAGGCCTCATCTGACACCCTCAGGTGGATGTTAAAGATCCCATGGCACTATTTCGAAGAAGAGCATGGGAGTTCTCCTGAAATCCTTGCAAAATTTATCCCTCATCCAACATTACTGCAACAGATTATCTGGTCGTTTATCTATTGCTGTTTGTGGGAGCTTGCTGTGCGCAGATTGCCTGCCGTTTTTCTGACTTTACAACAGTGACTACACTTCAAAAAGTACTTTGTTGACTATAAACCGCTTTAGGATGTTCTGCAGTTGTGAAATGCTATACAGATAAGAAATTAGAGCCGGGCTTTCGGCCTTCGAGCCTGCTCCGCCATTCAATAAGATCATGGCTGATGATCTACCTCAACTCCACCTTCCCACATATCCATTGATTCCTTTAGAGTCCAAAAATCTATCGATCTCTGTCTTGAATATACTCAACAACCGAGCATCCACAGTCCTCTGAGAATTCCAAAGATTCACACCCGTTTGAAGAAATTCCTCCTCATCTCTGTCTTCAATGGCCGACCCCTTATCCTGGGACTATTCCCCCTAGTTCTCGACTCCCAGCCAGGGGAAGCATCCTGGCGGCATCTGTCAGGTCTTGTAAGAATTTTATGGGTTCCAACAATGCTTTCTGTGCTGCAATTTTAATGATCGTCAATGATGAGGAGCCATGACATCCAGTGTTCTCCCTAAGGTTCATGGTTGCACATCAATCGCAAGATCCCACACAGGCCGCTGACCAGCAGCCCTGGAACAGATACCGTGGTCACGCAGCAAACTTAACCGGCCTGCACAGGGGGAAATTTAGAGCGAACATTGATGACAGCCACTGGTCAAAAAAATGCAAACTAAACAAAGTCTTGGCCATCAGCTCCATACTACATTAAACATATGGGATAATTCAATACAGTGCTATAGCACATGGTGCAGGACTGAGATAGTCGAGGATATTTCCATGTTTGCTCCTTGCTCTGTGCTGAGTTAGATCTATATTAATGACTTGGAAGAAGGCACTGAGCATAACGTAGCCAAGTTTGCTGACGATACAAAGATGGGAGGAAAAGCAATGTGTGAGGAGGTCAAAAAATCTGAAAAAGGACATACAGGCTAAGTGAGTGGGCAAAAATTTGGCAGAGGGAGTATAATGTTGGAAAGTGTGAGGTCCTGTACTTAGGCAGAAAAAAAATCAAAGAGCAAGTTATTATTTAACGTAAGAACATAAGAATTAGGAACAGGAGTAGGCCATCTAGCCCCTCGAGCCTGCTCCGCCATTCAACAAGATCATGGCTGATCTGGCCGTGGACTCAGCTCCACTTGCCCGCCCGCTCCCCATAACCTTTAATTCCCTTATTAGTTAAAAATCTATCTATCTGTGACTTGAATACATTCAATGAGCTAGCCTCAACTGCTTCCTTGGGCAGAGAATTCCACAGATTCCCAACCCTCTGGGAGAAGAAATTCCTTCTCAACTCGGTTTTAAATTGGCTCCCCCGTATTTTGAGGCTGTGCCCCCTAGTTCTAGTCTCCCCGACCAGTGGAAACAACCTCTCTGCCTCTATCTTGTCTCTCCCTTTCATTATTTTAAATGTTTCTATAAGATCACCCCTCATCCTTCTGAACTCCAACAAGTAAAGACCCAGTCTACTCAATCTATCATCATAAGGTAACCCCCTCATCTCCGGAATCAGCCTAGTGAATCGTCTCTGTACCCGCTCCAAAGCTAGTATATCCTTCCTTAAGTAAGGTGACCAAAACTGCACGCAGTACTCCAGGTGCGGCCTCACCAATACCCTATACAGTTGCAGAAGGACCTCCCTGCTTTTGTACTCCATCCCTCTCGCAATGAAGGCCAACATTCCATTCACCTTCCTGATTACCTGTTGCACCTGCAAACTAACTTTTTGGGATTCATGCACAAGGACACCCAGGTCCCTCTGCACCGCAGCATGTTGTAATTTCTCCCCATTCAAATAATATTCCCTTTCACTTTTTTTTCTCCTTCCCAAGGTGGATGACCTCACACTTTCCGACATTGTATTCCATCTGCCAAACCTTAGCCCATTTGCTTAACCTATCTAAATCTCTTTGCAGCCTCTCTGTGTCCAACCCGCTTTCCCACTAATCTTTGTGTCATCTGCAAATTTTGTTACACTACACTCTGTCCCCTCTTCCAGGTCATCTATGTATATTGTAAACAGTTGCGGTCCCTGTGGCACACCACTAACCACCGATTTCCAACCCGAAAAGGACTCATTTATCCCGACTCTCTGCTTTCTGTTAGCCAGCCAATTCTCTATCCATGCTAATACATTTCCACTGACTCCGCGTACCTTTATCTTCTGCAGTAACCTTTTGTATGGCACCTTATCGAATGCCTTTTGGAAATCTAAATACACCACATCCATCGGTACACCATTTAAATGGAGAAAGATTGCAAAGTGCCGCAGTACAGCGGGACCTGGGGGTACTTGTGCATGAAACACAAAAGGATAGTATGCAGGTACAGCAAGTGATCAGGAAGGCCAATGGTATTGTGGCCTTTGTTGCAAAGGGGATGGAGTATAAAAGCAGCGAAGTCTTGTTACAGCTATATAAGGTATTGGTGAGGCCACACTTGGAATACTGCGAGCAATTTGGTTTCCATATTTGCGAAAGGATATACTTGTTTTGGAGGCAGTTCAGAGAAGGTTCACTAGGTTGATTCCAGGGATGAAGGGGTTGACTTAAGAGGAAAGATTGAGTAGGTTGGGCCTCTACTCATTGGAATTTCGAAGAATGAGGTGTGATCTTATAGAAACGTATAAGATTATGAGGGGGCTTGACAAGGTGGATGCAGAGAGGATGTTTCCACTGATGGGGGAGACTAGAACTAGAGGGCATAATCTTAGAATAAGGGGCCGCCCATTTAAAACTGAGATGAGGAGGAATTTCCTCTGACGGTTGTAAATCTGTGGAATTCGCTGCCTCAGAGAGCTGTGGAAGCTGGGACATTGTCTATTTTTGTCTTAAATTTATTCAGTTTCTTAAACGATAAGGGGTTATGGGGAGCGGACGGGGAAGTGGAGCTGAGTCCATGATCAGATCAGCCATGATCGCATTAAATGGTGGAGCAGGCTCGAGGGGCCGTATGGCCTACTCCTACTCCTACTCCTATTTCTTATGTTCTTATAGATGATCTTAGTCCGAGGCTGCAAAAGATTGCCTCGGTGTCCCCAGGCTAGGGACAGGGAAAACCGGGTTACGTGCTGTACGTTGATGGCTATCCAGTTGTCCCTGCGGGAGAGTGCATGGTGAGGACGGGAATCGGGCTCGGCTGTGATATCCTCCCGAATGCACTAAGGTGATTTCTGGGAATGTGAACTAATGTCGCAAGATTCGGGTGAAAGTTAGAATGTCAGTTATGAGATTTTAACCCGTCTTGTAATCGCTTGTGAAAAGCTCTGCATTTATAAAGCGCCTTTCACGATCCCAGGATGTCCCAATGCACTTTACAGCCAATGAAGTACTTTTGAAGTGAAGTCACTGTTGTAATGTAGGAAGTTGTGAATTGCTCTCTAAATGTGTTGGGAAGCTATTCCTTTGGTTTATTGGCAATACAAGGCTAGGGTTTGGAATACTGACCAGCAAAACTCGGGAAGCTGGCAGAACCTAGCGCATAAAATCTGTAAATTGTTCACATGTGCCCTAGCTTCTCTATGGGGTTTCTCTGTGGTTTATGGAGTACCTGTGATTCACATTCAACCATCTTTTTTAAAATCCTGATTGTCTTGAATTTGTAAATGGTGTGGTAACGTATGAATGGGTCTGAAATTGGAACCCGTTGGCACCGTGCAAAAAGGCCACAGACTCTTCTGCGCTGCCGGTATTGAGAAGGGGCTGCGATGGGTGGGGTAAAACGCTGAAATGGGGAGGATTCGCAGGAAACTAACTGACCGTTGCGACCCCCTGTTTCTATCCACTTTTCAGCGAGTTGCAGATCAAACAGCAGCATTAACGGGCGGTGCTGCTTAAAATTGCTCCAGGGTATCATTTAACAATCTATCTGACTCCAAGCTATAATAAACTGTTACACGGCTGGGAAGGTGCAGCTTGGTTTGCACCTGTGCATGCCTTGGCAAATAGAACGGTATCTGGTTAAACAGTGGTATTTGCTTTCATTGAATGTATTCAGTATTTATAAATGTGGGTTTACTTTGAATCCGTTACCTTTGTAGTAATCTCCCTGACCCACCTGTTGTCCTTATTCAGGAGAGCAGAAATGATCTGGCCTATGGATTGCATCTCGGACACAATTAACAAGGTGTCCTTGTTGATCTGTGAAATGGCGGCGTGGGGTGGCTTGACCCATCCACCTCCACGGAGGTGTGTGGGGGACCTGACCCATCCACCTCCATGGAGGTGTGTGGGGGACCTGACCCATCCACCTCCATGGAGGTGTGTGGGGGACCTGACCCATCCACCTCCATGGCACGAACCTGGTATTGCAGTACTTCCAGGAACGGTGCAGTGGCTCTAGGCCTTTTGGCTAAGAGCATTGGCGCAGAGTGATCCTTGGCATGTGCAAGGTGACCTCTGGCGTTTGTGATTTGACAAAGAATTGGAACGATTGGCTACGAATTAAAAAAAAAAAAAAAAATCTGTGAAATGGCGGCGTGCCTGAATTGTGCTCCGTGATGCCTCGCGCCTCCGCCACTCCTTCCCTGTTCCTCCTCTCCCAGGGTAATGAGAAGCTGCTGATAGTAAATGCTCATTAAAATGAGGGTGATCCTATTCACATGCACTGCCTGAAGGGGCGGTGGAAGCAGATTCAGTAATAGCTTTCAAAAGGGAATTGGATAAATACTTGCAGGGGATAAATTTGCAGTGTTATGGGGAAGAGAGGGGGAGTGGGACACGTTGGGCCGAATGGCAGCCTCCTGTGCTATATCATTGTGAACCTACCTGGGTTATCCAGGAGTCTCCCGGAAATAAATGACATTTTAATCACGCTCAACTCAAGGTCCTTAGCTCAAGAATGTGTTAATTCTGCTGGCAATAATTCTTTTCCTTGTCCTCCCCCTTGAAGCGCGCCCTCATTAACTGTCGCTTGGGGTGTTGGTGGAATCTATCCTTACTGTGATTGTCGATGAAGATTCAACCAGGCACTGTGTCCCTGCTGTTTTCCGAGCACCTGCTGCATTTTATGCTGGTGCAAAGTGTCCCTCAAGAAGGCAGATTCCACCCCAATGACATCTGCAGAACAAAATAAAATCAACAAAGAAAAAGAAACCTGTATCTAAATATAACCACTTGCGTGACTTAACGCTGCGTTGTTGTGACGATGGCAGTCGCAGTGTGTTGTCAGTCAGGGGTATTGGAGTATTTAGATTCTGCACTCAAAGGACTGAGAATGAGGGAACGCACTGCCCCAGAAGGCACTGGATCCAGAGTCAGCTGAGGTGTTTAAAAGGGTGCACTATAATTCCTTGTGAAGTCAGCATATTATGGGATAAGGAAGGGGGAAAAGGGTGAAGAATTGGGACCATTAGCGACACATTGCTTCTGTTTTGTCCTTCCCATTACAATGAAAGTTTGAAGTTGATTGGTAATTGCAATTAAAAGAAATCGCACTCTTCAAAATGTCTTCCATGTCTCATTGATGTGTATCTTTATTCTTTTCCAGGTTTCATTGTTAAATGATTTTTATAATGTGATAATAAAATCTTATTTTATGAATGGTTCAGTGTGGTTTTTTCCTTCAAATTTTAATCTTGCCAGTCCACCTCTATATTTCCCACTTTCCTTGTTTTGTCATTTAGAATTCCTCTGATTTCTTTCACTTTATACTCTTCCTTCTCTCTTTCTCCCCTGCCCCCCCCCCCCCCCCCAATTAATACAAATAATTTCCTACTGTTAATATAAGGTTATAGCTCCTGAGGTTGATGGATGTGCCAATCTTAGAAGTTACAGTGTCTTTGAACTTTTATTGGTTTAGGTGGCGGATTGGAGAGCTCCCCGGTAAACGCACTGGGCTTGGGACCACACCAGAATGATCCCACCGTGGATCACAATATTAATTTGCCCAATCTCGGCAAGGGTGAAAGGCAGACCATTGCCTCTGGTTCCTGGACTGAGGGTGGGAGGTCAAGAATTCAGCCCAGGCCTCCCAACTCCTGCAGGAAGTGTGCACGCTTGTCTGGCACTTGTGACTCGCATTGTGACGTTCAAACTATGATCAAGAGTGACTCCTTGGACCAAGAGCGAGAGGGTCACTGCTGACTGGAACTGTGCTGCTAAGTGAGCCAACATCCGGAGGCCTGCAAGGAAGAAAATGGAGGGGGAGGAAGTAGCAGAAACATTTCAGATTCATTTAAAATCCATTATCTCCTCAGGGTAAGTGTGCCATCTGGGGTGGTACTGAACCCAAGAGAACATAAAGGTTCGGCTTTCAATCCTGAGTCTTTCTCCTTTAAATCTAGTACGCCATTCTCTGCCTGAGGGAGAGCAAACTACCCAACCGTGGCCCTCTGCTCTTGCACTTGCTCTGTGATTGTATCTGGATGCCTCAATCTGATTTACTTGGCAATCCTGATGTTGGCTCACTTGGCAGCACAGTTCCAGTCATCAGTGACCCTCTCGTTTCTTGGCCTCTGCTCAGCATCTTCCCCCAGTTGGGGGTGCAGGAACAGAGAGACACAAGTTGAGAAGGCTGTTTATATTTTTAAAGAAGCATTGGGGATCCTTGGCTTTATTAAGAGGACTGGAGTACAAAAGCAAGGAAGTTATGCTAAACCTTTTTAAATCACTGGTTAGGCCCCAGCTGGAGTATTGTGTTCAACTCTGGGCACCACACTTTCGGAAGGTTGGGGAGGGTGTAGAGGAGATTTACTAGAATGGTACCAGAGATGAAGGACTTTAGTTACATGGAGAAACTAGAGAAGCTGGGATTCTTCCCCTTGGAACAGAGAAGGTTAAAAGGAGATTTGATAGAGCTGTTCAAAATCATGACTGGTTTTGATAGAGTAAATAAAGAGAGACTGTTTCCAGTGGTAGGAGGGTCAGTAACTCGAGGACACAGATTTAAGGTGATTGGCAAAAGAATCAGAGGCAACATAGAAAACACTCTTTCACACCAAGTTGTTATCTCGAATTCACTAGTAGATTCAATCGTCATTTTCAAAAGAGAATTGGACAAATACGTGAAGGGAAACCTTTACAGGGCGAGTGGCAATAATTGGATAGCTCTACCAAAGAGCTGGCACAGGCAAGCTGGACCGAATGGTGGCCTGTGCTGTATCATTGAGAAGATGACACTGAAATTTGGAAAGCAGTGGTGCTTTGGGGATCTATGTGATGAACCCACAGCCTCATGGTTTAGTGCACTGGTATAAAGAGCTCTGAGGTGGAGCAGCAATCACTGTCGAGGTATGACCTTTAGGATTATGAAGTAATCCAGGTAGCAACACTTCCATTTGAATTTTTATGCTATTTATCTCATTCACTTGCTCTTTTTTTAATTATTTCTCTTTCTCATGATTTTGTAAGGTTGATTTAATCTTTTAAATAAATATATATTAGTCTCTCTAATTTGAAAGATTTGCAAAATTGCACTTGAAGGAATCTTGCTTTGGTCAGCATACATTTGCTGAGGAATAGTCTTTGACCACATAAACAAGCTTTGAACATTTTAAAATCAGTGCATTCTCTGACATTTCACTCTTTAACTCGTGATGAAATTCCATCTCTTCAAGGGCCTTATTTATAAAAGAGTTTCTCCCCATCTTCTGAAAGCGTGGATTTCTCAGGACTGTCAAAATAGAGGTTACCACACATACACAGACCACTCAGCCCAACCAGTCCATGGTGGCTGTTACCCTTCCAGCGAACAAAGTGCTCCATCCAAAGGGATCTCGGCCCTGGAGGAAAAAGCTTTTGTTTCCTCAAGAGGTTCTAAGCCAGGAAAGTTTGAGGTCTGCCATATCTCGTGCTTTGGCCCCCCCCCCCCCCTAGATCTCACAGGCATACTGGCCTGCACGGATTCCAAACCTCTCGCTGAAGGAAAAATGATCAAGACGGTAACAACACTGCAGGACATGAGCTATCGTGGTGACTACACTTCCATGTCCTCCCTATAATCAATGCCTTCCTCAAGGTACAACCAGAGGAGCATATTCATGCAGTGAGTTATACATTCTCTGACACACAGTTAAATTGTAAGCAATTTGGTTAGCTCTGCTGTCCTTTGTTGGCACTATCCAGATGGACCACAATGAGCATCTGGACAATGCACATTTCTATGTTCTTGGGAACAAGCCTGCTTGCTTCATGCCTTGCAGATGGATTGCTGCTGCCAGGAACATGGCTCTGCTACACACACAAACCTTTCATCATTAAAAAATTGGCTCGGAGTATATTTCTCCTTTTCGGATCATTCATGGAATCTTGTCATCCTAGTGACCCCACTGGCCAAATAAACCTTTCTCATTTTTTTTCTCTATTTGGTCCCTCCAGCTCATGTTGAGACGAGATCCATTGATGAAAGCGGAGAGTCAGATGTGAGTCAAGATCCTTTTTGTCTGGGCTGACTTATTTCAAGAGCCAAACAGGAATTATTCTCCTGGTATTTTAACATTTCCGAAAGCTTTAAGGGCTAGAGGGTATCAAGACTTATTAAAATCTCTCTCTCGGGTATTCTATTCCCCAGTCACTCTATCCTGACTGCAGATAATTGAGGCTCGTCACCCAGTTTGCTGCTAGTTGTATTGCAGTCATTTCAGTCCGTCGCCTCCAGCTGTGAGGGCTCTGTTGCAAGCTTGTCACGTGCTTCAAGCCAGCTCCTGTTGAGTGACGCAACAAGTGGAAATCGAGAGCTGTGGGTAAGAGACTTCAATCCATCATTGAAAATAAAGGTGGTTCTGTATATTTTGCCTGCTTTTCTATTGGCATTTACATAGAATGACACAGTATTTTCAGCTCAAAGATTTGGCTCCACACAAGCCTCCTCCCACCCTGCTTTATCTCACCCCATCAGCACATCCTTCCATTCTTTTCTCCCTCATGTACTTATCTAGCTTCTGGTTCAATGCGTCTATTATTCGCCTCACCCACTCCATGTGGTAGCAAGTTCCACATTCTCACCATTCTCTGGGTAAAGAGATTGCTCCTGAATTTCTAATTAGATTTATTAGTGACTATCTTGTATTTATGTCCCCTGGTTTTGGACTCTCTCACGTGGAAATATCTTCTCTACATCTATCCTATTAAATCCCTTCATAATGGTAAAGATCTTTATCCAGTCACTTCAGCCTTCTCTCTTTCTAGAGAAAAGAACCCCAACCTGTTCAGTCTTTCCTGATTTAAATATGTAAAACTCAGGGAAAGGGGGAAGACGAGTGACGTGACTAGTTTAAGATTAAATCCTGAGTGCGGAAAGGCTATTCATCCCATCAAGTTGACTCTACTCCAGGAGACATTTAGCGGCAGTAGTCTTGCTTTGGAAAATCAACGCTTGTGTGATCTTAAATGGACGTTTTCTGTTTCTCCTCCATAACCTCGTTTTGATCCTCTACTTCAAAGAGCAATTAGGATTGTTCCTCCCCTTCCCCGAATGAAAACATATCAACCAGTATTATTAATCTTCTCCACAGATGTCGATGAGCTCCTCCAAACCAGCTCTTCTCTTGTCGGTCTGTTCCACATTTCCACTATCCTGTGAGGGAGGAGGGAGGAAGAGTTCTAATCTCAAACTTTGCGAAAGGTTTGTGTTTCAATTCTTCTGCTTGTGTTTTGAAGTCCTCTGCTCCTTATCCAAGTTGAATAACTTTCTTCTACTTTATACTTTTGCATGTTTCTCCTCATTTTTAGTCACTGGAGCCTTTCTGCACAAATGAGTCCACTGAGGCCTGACATGGTTACTCCTCTCCAAACCCTTCCTCACACACCTATCTCTTTACTGAGGCAAGGTGATCTAAAGTGTCACCTGCACTTCAGTGTTCTTACCAATCTGAACCATGTTAATAAACTTGTTCTG
Organism: Pristiophorus japonicus; assembly: GCF_044704955.1. Lineage (NCBI taxonomy): Eukaryota > Metazoa > Chordata > Chondrichthyes > Pristiophoridae > Pristiophorus > Pristiophorus japonicus. Next base: position 296,783,733 of record NC_091981.1, on the reverse strand, counting down.
ACTTCTAGTCCAATGCCCTACTGATTAATCCCATTACCCCATTCCTCTTGTGGATAAACGCTTCGCAGTGCCTCATATGCTTTCAAGGTATGATCAGTGATGGTGCCCATGTCATACCAGTCTCTGGTGGAAGATTTGAGCTTTAGTTCACACAGGTGACCCTTTCTTACCAACATCTGGTGCCTTTCAGTTCACCAGATGCTTTCTGTGATGGGTGTGCAAAATCTTTTTAATTTTCGCAAACTTCCCATTCTAATTTTGTTTTTGTCGGTTTTTTTAGAATCCTAGAAATTATAGTGCCGCCATTTGACTGATTCTTCAACTGAAGCTGTGTTCCCAGCCCCATTTTCCACTAGCTGCTTATGTTTGCATTTGTACATATGTTTACAGTTATCAGTTCCTGTATGCATAACCCTACATTTATCCACATTAAAATCTTCAACCATATCCCAGTTTAACTATGTATCTGGGCCAAGTCTCCAACAGGAAATTTAAACATACTACCACATGCATTCTGTTCCCCGTCTTTCTCGAATGTCATGAACAGCTGGGTCCCAATACAGGTCACTCTGGAACTCTGCTGGTTCCCCAAGCAGAGCATCTTCCCCAATTATTGCCACCTTCTGTCTTTTGCAAAATCAGTTCCTAGTCCATCTGTACAACTTGTCATCAGTGAGGTTCAACCTTCCCTACTAGCCTCTCACCAAACAACACTTGGAAATCTGCTATAATCTACTGATTTACCATCATTCCTATCTTGATTACCTGTCAAAATAAGTCCAGTAGGTTTATGCCTATGATGAAATGATACTGACTGCTCCCTGCACTCTTTACATAGTTGTTTATAGGATCTTGATGATCGCAAACATTTTTCCCCATTGTAGGCTAACTGGACGTGTAATAATCAGGATCCCTGCCTTTTCATGTTCATTGGAACTGAATTTAGTATCTGAAACATATCAACCATAAGTCATTTACTCCTTTATTCCATCTGGCCCAGGATCCTGGTGGATATTTAATCCTTCCAGCTTCTTTAATGCCATCTACCTGTATTATGGATCGTTTAGCCCGTTTACTAGGACTAGAATTGATTTACAGATACCTTTTTAACAGCATTTAAGATTACCGACTCCTATATACGTGCTATGATGAATTTTCTGTAATATATTTCAGCAGTTAATTGAGATATTTCTGATTAGATTTGTCGTTCCCTATGTATACCTGTGACCAAAGCATTGTGGAAATGTATTCTTTCAGAAAAAGCTAATTTCAGTTCCCAAGCTGCTCTAACAAGTTGAGTACACCATTGAGAAAATAAATATATAAGATTTATTTTTCCTGCCTCTCTAGTGTGGATACCCTGTTTTGTGGCGAGCTCGTCAGTCGAATCTCAGCCACGTCTTTCCTTGTTCAGTTTATTTCACCGTCGCCTAGCTCATAGGAAGGGAGGAGAGACATTAACTGTGGCAGTGTAGATTATGGCGACTCATTTGTTAGAATCTTTGTTGCGGTGGGGCAGCACTTTTAAAAGGAGCATTCGTGTGTTGTCCTGCTTTCTTACACCTGTCCTCGGTGCCTGTTTTCCCTCCATGGGGCAGGAACTTGCTGCAAGGTAAGCCACTGGTTGTTAAAATGAGGGCGCAATCGCCAATTGCAGCCTGGGCTGGAACATCTTCAACTTGCAGGTAGAAAATCTCGTTTTCCACCTTTTTTGTTTTGTTGTGTTACGCTGCATTCTAGAGTGAGGGAGTCACCAGAATTTAATAGTGGTTGCGAGTTTCATATTGCAAAATCCCATTCATTTGCCTGTGTTCTTACCTAAAATCTGTTTGAATTTTGCTTTACTGATTAAAATAATTGCTTATTTCTGAAACCCGCTTGGTAAAATGATGGTAACCGATTTAAAATTTTGGGCTCTGCTTGGTTAACTGTTTATACCAGTGATGCTCATGGTTCACACACACTGTAGTTGGGAAGGCACATAAAGAAATAGGATTTATATAGGAATATCATTCAGTGTACTCTCCTCATTACATTACCGTGGCACCTTAAAGCTTATGCAGAGTGCCCAGCACATTTCTTCACTGATCACAGTATTAGAGCGGGCAGCGAGCAAACATTTGTAATAGCCCCCTCCTCCGTCCCTTTTATGGGAGAATGAAGCCGAATATGGTCTACAATTATCAGGTTCAACCTGCAGCAGGAGCCATGATGCAGATTGAAATGCTGAAGATTTCAGCCACGAGATGTAGCCCCAAGATTCTCGGATTATTTTGGGGGGGGTGGGGGCGGGGGCGGTTGGGGTTGTGGAATTTCTATCACTTCACATTTGGACTGTCATTCCTGGGGCCAGCATGTGACCAAAGTTGCCCCCTCGTCCCCTGAAATGATCTATCAAATCAAGGTAGCAAATGGTACTTGGACCACATACAGTCTCTTTCTAGAATCAATGGGTCTTCTAGTGGAGTAAGATTAAGGTTTGGTGTTTGAGAGACAAAGAACATGTCAGGGTTTGTAGTTCCTATTTGTTCCACATTTAATGGTGAGAAACTAATAGGACATGTATATTGTATAAATACATGCCTCAACCCCTTAAATTACCTGTTCAGTTCGCCTCTAAATTCTTCCACATCTGCCTATCGAGCAGTCCACCTAGTGGCACAATTTGCAACTGCACTGTGACAGTTGACATAGCGATTTACAGTGGTAAATATTGACAAATAAGGATGGCGACCATTGGAAGCTTTTATAGTAGAGATATCTATCTAAATTTCAAACTAGAAAGGAGAGCTGGTTTTAATTTTACTAGAAGGCTAAATAGGAAACCACTCAGAAATGTACTGGTTTTGAAAGAAAAATGTGTCGCACTTAAAATTCATTTCCTGGAAGTTTAACTTGAAGTGACAGTGCAAAGCGAATGAATAACCACATCAAAGAAAAGGGTTACGTTGATGGTCTCTTCTGCTTACATGAAAACTTAACTTTTTTTCTTTCAAATAATACCAAGTAGCTCCATAGTGAATTTAAAACGGTAATCCAATCTAAGGGTTTGGATAACATCGCAACAGCACGAGCAATTGGATTCCAGTTTGTCATTCGCTGAGGGATCTAGTGTCTGTTTAAAATTGCAGCCAAGCCAGATCTTTACAGAACAATACAGAAGAGTTAAAGCATTGTAACCGTACAAAGTGTGTAGTCACTTTTAAACAAACCTGCATCCATTTTTGTTTTGTTCTAAGAAGCCTCAAGATAATTGGGATTTTAATTGAAATATCTTCGAGAACAGAGTAGGCTGGTTGTAGATATCGAACTATAAGGCAGAGCGAATAATGAGCAGTGTAAACCAGCTACAGATCTTTCAGCTAACTGGGCCAATACTTGACTGATCACTGTGGATAAATGTAAAAATGTAATTTAATATGGGCACGAAGAATCAAGAGGGATTATCGTGCGAGTTGCTGTAATGTAGTGTGCTGATCAGGAATGAGATTGAGGGGTTATAATGGATGAATGTAAAAGTATCAGCCTAATACTTAACTGCAGTGAAAAACAGAGCAACGGGTAAGAGCACAAATTAAATACTTGTATTAGTCTATAAAGTACTGGTGCGACCGTACCAGGAATACTGTGTGCTGGTCTCGTCCCCTAATCACAGGGAAGCTATTAGTTACTACTCTTGAGAGTGTACAGGGCAAGCAACAAAAATTGATTCCTGGAATCAAGAATTGATGAGGAAAAGTTGAAGAAATTGGGTTTACTTCTTGGAAGAGAGATGACTTTGAGTTTTTCAAGATATTAAAAGGTAGCGATGGGTTTGATTTAGGCCAAGAGCGGCCAAACTACAGGTCTTGGATCAGTTCCGGCCCGTGGAGCTCGAGGAACTCTGTTCTTTATGCGCTTGTGTGTGTTCTTGTCTGGTTTGAGTTGTTTGGAAACGATAGTGGTCAGCCCTACTGGTAGATAAATCCTAAATCGTAACCAAAATCCACAGCTCGAGATAAGTGGATTTAAACATTGATTTGTACTTTGTGTACTGTAGGCTCCATTGTACACACTTGTGTAGCCCATGAAGGCACAAAGCTTGGATACTTTAAAGCAAATTGTTCAAATGTTAGGAGACGTAAGGTTAGAGATTGTGAATGAGGGAAGTTGAGTAGACTTTTTTTTAACATGGTGGAGTCATGAAATGTGAGCAGTTGAGTCAATTGAAGTGGATGTTGTAAATGGGTTCCAGATGTGGACTATAAATGGGGTCAGTTAGATTTGTTGCTGGAGGGAAGATGGATTGAGTAATATGTTGAGACGGTAGGTAGATGGAGTTGAGACCTATAGAAATCAGTGAGCTTTCCCGCTCCTAAAGTTTCTCATGTTAATTCTGTAATCAAGCATCCCAGAAATGTTCTTTGGAAGGCGGGGTGTAATTTAAATTATCAGGAACAACATAGTTCTGCTGTGTTTCTTGCCGATAGTGATTCTCGTGAGCGAAATCACCCAACTGTGAACACCATCAGTACTATTTCCTAGAATTACCTCATGGAAAAACTAAGCCGCCCTCATTTGTACAACTCCACATGGAAATAGAATTTTTCATCATATGTTGAAAAGTACCAACCTTAAGAACCTGTGAGGTGCTTCTCGCTATCCCTGTATATTTGGCTGATGTGGGTTGAATCCTCATTATTTCGTTTTGCTCCCTTTTGGCAACGGTTATGTGCTGTTATCTCATCAAACAAACACAAAAATTGGCATACCACGCTCTAGTATCTGGTAGTTTTTGTTAAATGTTTTTTGAAAAGTTTAATTTAGGTATTAATGTATTTGCAAATTTGTGTACTGTTCAATCCAGAGCCATCTTATTGAGGCTTTTTATGACTAGTACACAGTGTCAAATTGTTTTATCTCATCATCCTCCTGTGAAGCGCCTTGGGACATTTCACTACATTAAAGGCGCTATATAAATACAAGTTGTTGTAGTATTCCTAGCTAACTTTCCCTTAGCATTGGTTGATGCCAGCATTTGACTTCAGTGTTGGAAGCCACAAAATCATTTCCTACTTGTGTTGTCTACTTATGTAGCTGAGAAGCTCATCCAAAATTCAGCAAAAGAACTTGGCAGGGTTGCCTCATCTTTTGGAAGGTCTCTGGAAGTGCACCTCCAAACTCCAAATGACGAAGCGAGGCAGGCTTTTCTCAATCACCCTAAGGTGAAATCACTGGATGAGCTAAAATTTTGGATCGCTGAGAAGTGGGCTTTGGAGCCCTGCAGGATTCCCTCTTTAGCTGTAAAGCTACTCCTTATTTGAGTTCTTCCCCTGTTCTGACACTAACAAGACACCAAAACTTCAAACGTGGTCTTCTCTTGGGTGGCCTCCCAATTATTGGTGCAGACATTGAGTATTGATGGAGTTGACAGCAAAAGATACCATTCGAGAAAGACTGCATTACCAAAGGACCAGCCTGAAAAACCCACCTTAACCAGTCGTCTCCGTCGTCTCCTCAAAAACAAACTGAATGTTGCCTGAAGAAGGCACTCTCTTGGGCACCATCTTGAGCTGAAACATCTCGTACTCTCGCACCACTCGATTTGCCACTGATGCGGGGATAGTATATTCTTCAACCACACCAATCATCAGGAGCACTTCACTGGAGCACAGCGTGCGGATGAAGAGGAGGAAGGATTTATTTCTGGAAAAACATTATTAAGGAAGTTCTAAGTCCAGCAGAGGCTCCGTTGGGACACAGTGGATTTAACTACTTTGCATGCTTATCCAATTTTCATCCTTTGTGTCTGGAATTGTACGAGGGCGATATAGGAGAGTTTGGAAAATAGGTAGACTAGGTGGAATTCTATAACTAATGAGGATTCTCTATTTATACCGCCTGTGGCCGAGGTCCCCTTGTTTTCAGCTACAAATCCAATTTGGAAAATTCCTAATATTGGAAAGAGGATGCTTGCCCTAAAGAATATAAAAGGTTCAATAACTATTTACAGTTGCTGTTTTGTTTTGCAGGGCACTCTGCATGGTTTTCCACCTAGTACATTGGGTTGGGTTTGTTCGTAAGAAAATAGGGCAGTGTTTGCGTGAATATGAACAGTAATATCGAGACCGGCAACCTGTACAACGGTTAGGAACGACCGATAGCCAAAGCTGTTCAAATGCCAGAGATGCATGACTAAAACCGTTGGCTTTCCCAGCACACCTGGAAAATAAACCTTTGGAACGTTTTCCTTTTGATGATCGATGCTTGCCAATAGAGATTAAAAGTGAGATTGAGCATGGATATTAAGATTCAGCCTTGGCCTGTTTATCTTTTTACAATACCAATGCGACTTGGCCCAGAAGTTGTTCCACACCGCAACCCAAAAATCCCAGCCAGGAAGCGTGTCTCCTTCCCTGCCTTGACCCCTTCCTTGTTCTCTGCAGCAATGACTACCAGTCAGTCTCTCCGAACAGTGGTGGATAACGCACTTAACTGGTTTTGGCTGAATTGGGAGTCTGTTTTGTTGGGTCCTGAGCAAAGTAATGCTGGCTGCGTGATGTTATTCGCTATGCCTTCCCCAATCACCCTCAAAATTGAGAGAAACCACATTATTTGGATGGTCAAATGCTTGTCTGAAAATAAATGCTCAGCCCTAGAGTTGCAAAGAACCTTTGTTGTCTCCAACCATAGAGAAAGTTGCATTAAGCCAGGATTCTACTTTATAGTCCCTAAAAAAAAAAAAGGTGTTCTGGCCCATAATGGTGCTAAAGTTTTTGAATTTGGGAAAGGAAACGTTTGCTACCGCGGGTCACTTTGATGGATGTGGATTCAGGAACCTTGTTGGCACGCTTGTCCATCCGAATACTGCGCTCGTCCTTTTATTACTTGCTCATTCCTTTGTTTGATGAGTACACATCTGGAAGGAACATGAACTTAGCCATGCACTCTTTGATGCACAAACAGGCTTGACTTTCCAGCAGTTTGGTTGGCTCTCGTTTTCTTCAACGAATAAGCTCACTCTGAACATCCAGGAACAGGAGTAGATGTACTCAACAGTCCTTTGGACAAGCCAAACAAATGGACGATCCAACATGAGTGGCTAAAATCTCATTCCTTTTCTTAGCCCGAAACATTTTTCAGATCTCTAACCTAGATCTGTCACCTTGGTGATCTCTTGTTGTCTGAGAAATCTTGTTTCTCCGACCTCTTAGCATGTTACCAATCATACTAGATTCCTCATAGTCTGTTATTAACAGGAAATCTGCTTGATAGTTTGGCTCTTGAGGCAGACTTGCCAAGTGGACTTGGATAGTGGAAACTGTCCTAGTATCATGAATGACTCAACTCTGAAGACTTGAATGGAAGATGGTCACCTTGGATAGGTGGTTGGAGAATATCCTATGGTCTCCAGGATCATGAGCACCTTGAAAGTGAAATTGTTCGGCCTCCAACTAACCTCTGACTGATCTTAATAACCTTTTGAGCAAATTGATGTCATCGTGTAGAACCTATACTTTCAAGCGGAAATCTCTTTCACTGAAGGGAGCCACTCTCAGTGCAAAATTCTACATACACAATCATAGAATGGTTACAGCATGGAAGAAGACCATTCAGCCCGTTGAACCCATGCCGGCTCTCCAAGAGCATCTCAGCTAGTCCCACTCCTGCCTTTTCCCTGTAGCCCTGCAAAATAATTATTTCAGCTACTTATCCAACTCCCTTTTGAATGAGTCTGCCTCCAGCACCCTTTCAGGCAGTGAATTTCAAATCCAAACCACTTGCTGTGTAAAAAATATTTTTCTGTGAGCTTCCTGTCTTGGACATCCACCTCACCACCCTTCTACATATCAAGCAGGTAATCTCCATAAATAGAACTCGGTGTTTACCATTTTCGGTACTTGGTGACCATGTGACCTAAATCCTAGGCTAAGCAGAGCTTAACAAAAATGTAGTTAACTTATCTCTCAAGTGTTCCTGAGTTTGGTCAGGAGCCAATATAGAAGCCCAACTTCAAGGGCCAATACATAGAAGGTTTTGCTAAATGGGCAGCAACCTGGAGCACATTCACTAAGCACTGTTGCCTGATTGAGTGCGTTAGTTGCTGTGTTACTGCAGTGCTTGAAAGTGACCATGCATTTAGATTCTTCGACCCACCTTCAGACTCGGTTACTCTTGATGTGTCATTGTAAATAAGGCAATATGTATCTTTTCAGTGTAGTTCAACTGTACATGCAAAAAAAAACTAATCTTCCTATTCCTCAACTCTGAAAGGTGTTTGATATTTTAAAAACTTCTGTGCAGGCCCTCATTGAATTCTCTGGTAACTTAGTCACAACTGATGATGCAGCTAATATCAGGACCCTATGTCGGAAGGGGAAGGAATATCTGATATACAAGTGCAGCGCTATATATCGCTGTCATCGTACAGTCTAGTTTAACTCCATGTATACAGTCAATATATAATTATTGTGTGCATGGAATTGAACTATACTTAAGAGTAAGGAATTCAATATCTATAGTGGGTCATTCAATGAGCTGAATTTTCACCACCATTCTGTGCTGTTTTTTTTGGCCTACGTTTTTTTTTGGAACAGACTAAAATTTGCAAGTTTCGTCAAAGTTTTTGTGCCAGTCCGATTTTTTTTTTTTTTGTAGTGTCCGTTTTTTTGTGTCACTGGGGGTGGAACCTGCCGGGTGAACCATTTCTGACCATTTAAGCGAGTTTGACCAAGTCCAATGTTTTTTCTAAAACGGCGCACTACCCTTCTGGAAAACCTTCCCTGCACTTAAGGAAATCAGCGCAGAGAAGACAATATCGACGGAGAGAAGACGCCATTATTTCGACGGAGAGAAGACGCTATTATTTCAGCGGAGCTGAAGACACGGCGGGGTGGGGGGCCTTTCGGCCCGGGATAGGTGCGGAGCCCTTTCGGCCCGGGATAGGTGCGGAGCCCTTTTGACCCGGGATAGGTGCGGAGCCGGCACTGAAGAGGTGAAACAAATCTATAAATGCTAAAAGGGAATAAAGGAATTTCATATTGTTTCACATATTGGGATTGCAGTCTGTTGTCCCAAGTCTCACTTAGTGATGTATTTTATGAAGGGGAAATGCTTTATTTGTGCCTCAGCCTTTCAGAGCGTCCCTAGTTACCCTGGCTACCTCAGTTTTTCGGCACAGACCTTAAGCTCCACCCACCGAGCTTAAGAACCATCTGTGCCGCTCCAAAATGGAAAGTTATGCCGGCGAAACTTGGAACTTTTTTTTTTGACGCAGTTGAGCCACTAAAAAAATCAGACGTACCTGTGGAATTTTGGGGCCTATATTTGAACTATATGGTCGTCTAGGCATTCGAATGTATTTGACAGTGGACCTTCCGATTCCAGATTAGTGAAGTGCAACAAACAGGCTGGAGTTTTATTGTGGGCCCTTTCTGGACAGTGGGAGGTATCATCCCTTTCATTGAGCTGCTGTGATCTCTTGTAAAAGCAGATGTTTCTGGTTACTGTGGAGTGATCTGAGTGGTGCTTCTGTATAACTACTGATGACAATTTTTTATTTTGCTAATATTGAATTCCATCAGAAAATGTCACTGGGTTGTGAAATGTTTTAATGTTTTAAACTGGAATGGAACATTTGATGGAACTGTCCTAACTACAGTATCAAGCAATTTCTAACCATTTTGTCAGGTTTTCTTATAGGGACCAAAATACAACTAACTACTTTCTTCCTCATTCATCTATTCTCCAAAAACTTCAGGATAGGCCCATAGGTGATTAAAATCTCTGATACCCCTCCAAGAATTTTACAATGTGTGAAAACTTGCAAAACATCTGATTTCCCCCTCCAATTCTGCACTATGTAAGAATTGATGCCGTAAGATCAGTCCTCTGTTGACTGGAGAGAATAAATGTCCAGCTTGTTGGTCTTTCAGTAGGACTAGTTCTCCAAGTTTTTCTTGCAAACAATGCAAATTTGCAAAGCTTTGGCATTGCTTTTGACTCATTACAAAGAAGTTTTGAGTTGAGATGTATAGTTTCAAAAGCAGAAATGAAACAAATGGCAGCGCAAGCTTCATATTTTGCACCTCTTGTTGAGATTTCTTTGCCAATAAGAGTCCTCAAATGAATCTCGTCTTCCGTCAAAGGACAGCATCAGAGATGACCACCATCTCTCATTAAAGGCTTGTCATGAACAATTGGAACATTGGACGACCAGATGACTTCACGCGATACTTACTGGGAACTTAACTTCAGGACTCTGTTTGCAGCCTACATCTACAGTGAAGCAAAAATACTTATTCTCAGAGAAATTTGTCAAATAAAAGATAATCTTTCTTGATCGTGGGACTGATCTGAGAGAAAGGATTGGATTGTTTTATATGGCTGGGGAGCAGGCATCGTACAATTTGCGTTCTCCGTTCTCCAGCACAAGCACAATGGGCCAAAATGGTCTCCTCCTGAGCTGCATCATTGATTCTGTGACCTAGCTCTCCTTTTCCAAGTCTTACTGTAGAGTGTTGAATGAGCAGGCACTGCAGATTCCTGTATCACAGCAACTGTCTGTCTTCTGGGACGAGTCCGCACGTTATCTTGTGCGTCCACTGATGTTACTGTTCACAAAGGTAGCTACTGATAGAGGAGACCTTTGGGCTGTGGTTGCACTGACTGACAACGTCATCAGTATGTTTGTTCTGCCTGACCAGATTTAATTTTGGTCGAGCAGTTGATGCCTATACTGTTTGCATTCACTGTATTACAGTGGATATACTTGCAAAGTCTTGGTGATCTTACTAACTCTGATAACCCTGTGGGATCTTCTGACATTAGTTGAGGCCAAAACACTTCCTTAAACTTAAAAAAAAAAGATAGCAAGTCCTCACTTCCATTGCTTGGGTCTTCCTAGAATCATAGAATGATACAGCACGTCATTTTTTCTCCAATAAAATCTTGGATAGACCGAAGCCATTGTCTTTGGTCCCAGCCACAAACTGCATTCCCCGGCCACCGACGCCACCTCTCTCCCTAGCATCTGTCTGAGGCTGAACTAGATTGTTCGCAACCTTGGTGTCATATTTGACCCTGAAATGAGCTCCCAGCCACACATCCACGGCATAACTAAAACTGCCTATTTCCACCTCCATAACATCATCCGACTCCGCCATTGCCTCAGCTCATCTGTTGCTGAAACCCTCATTTGTTACCTCTAGACTTGACTACTTCAATGCACGCTGGCTGGCCTCCCACATTCTACCCTACGTAAACTCGAGGTCATCCAAAACTCGGCAGCCCGTGTCCTAACTCGCACCAAGTCCCACTCACCCATCACCCCTATGCCCGTTGACTTATATTGGCTCCCGGTTAAGTGACGCCTCGATTTCAAAATTCTCATCCTTATTTACAAATCCCTCCATGACCTCGCCCCACCCTATCTCTCTAATCTCCTTCAGCCTCACAATCCCCTGAGATATCTGGGCTCCTCTAATTCTGCCCTCCTGAGCATCCCTGATTATAATCGCTCTGCCATTGGTGGCCTGGCCTTCATCTGCCTGGGCCCCAAGCTCTGGAACTCCCTCCCTAAACCTCTCCACCTCTACACCTCTTTCCTCCTTTAAGACACTCCTTAAAACCTACCTCTTTGAGCAAGCTTTTTGTCATCTGTCGTAATTTTTTCTTATGTGGGTGTCAAATTTATTTGTTTTGTAGCGTAACCCTCCTGTGAAGCGCCTTGGGACTTTTTACTATGTTAATGGCACTATATAAATACTCTTTGAAAGAGTGGTGCAATTGGTCCAACATCCCTGCTCTTTCCTTATAGCCTTGCAACTGTTTCCCCTTCAAGTATTTATCCAATCCCTATTCAAAGTTATTATTGAATCTGCTTTCAGGCAGTAAATTCCAGATCATAATTCACTGCGTCATTTTTCCGAAACATAGAAAATAGGTGCAGGAGTAGGCCATTCAAGCCTGCACCGCCATTCAATGAGTTCATGGCTGAACATGTAACTTCAGTACCCCATTCCTGCTTTCTCGCCATACCCCTTGATTCCCCCTAGTAGTAAGGACTACATCTAACTCCTTTTTGAATACACTTAGTGAACTGGCCTCAACAACTCTCCGTGGCAGAGAATTTCACAGGCTCACCACTCCCTGGGTGAAGAAGCCCCCCCCCCCATCCCCAGACACTGACCCCTGGCTCTGGACTTCCCCATCATTAATAAGAACATAAGAATTAGGAATAGGAGTAGGCCATCTAGCCCCTCGAGCCTGCTCCGCCACCCAACAAGATCACGGCTGATCTGGCCCGCTCCCCGTAACCCTTATTGGTTAAAAATCTATCTATCTGTGATTTGAATACATTCAACGAGCTAGCCTCAACTGCTTCCTTGGGCAGAGAATTCCACAGATTCACAACCCTCTGGGAGAAGAAATTCCTTCTCAACTCGGTTTTAAATTGGCTTCCCCGTATTTTGAGGCTGTGCCCCCTAGCTCTAGTCTCCCCGACCAGTGGAAACAACCTCTCTGCCTCTATCTTGTCTATCCCTTTCATTATTTTAAATGTTTCTATAAGATAACCCCTCATCCTTCTGAACTCCGATTGAGTAGACTTGGTCTTTACTCTATCATCATAAGGTAATCCCCTCATCTCCGGAATCAGCCTAGTGAATCGACTCTGTACCCCTTCCAAAGCTAGTATATCTTTTCCTTCCCTTATGACACCTGGTTCTTTTGCCAATTACCTTAAATCTGTGCCCTCTGGTCACTGACTTCTGCCGTTGGAAACAGTCTCCTTATTTACTCTCTCAAACCCTTCATGATTTTGAACACCTCTGTTAAATCTTCCCTTAACATTCCCAGCTCTCAGGAGAACAATTCCAGCTTATCTAATTTCTCCACATAACTAAAGTCCCTTATCCTTGGTACCATTCTAATAAATCTCCTCTGCATCCTCTCTAAGGCCTTATCCTTCCTAAAGTGTGGTGCCCAGAATTGAACACCATATTCCAGCTGGAGCCTAAACAAATGATTTATAAAGGTTTAGCATAACCTCCTTGTTTTGTACACTGCACCTCTGTTTATAAAGCCCAGGATTTTGTATGCCTTTTTTTTTTTAAACCGCCTTCTCAATTTGTCCTGCCACCTTCAAAGATTTGTGTACGTACATCCTCTGGTCTCTCCATTCCTGTATCCCTTTAAAATTATGCCATTTAGTTTACATTGGTTGTGACATACCAAGTCCTCTAGTCAGAGATTAGTGGGATGACCTTTCAGACCATCACCAGTTCAACTCTGAAATCCTCAATCATAGAAACTTACAACACAGAAGAAAGCCATTTGGCCCATCGTGCCTGTGATGGCTTTTTGAGTGAGCAGTTGTGCTTAGTCACAAGCTTTTGCTTTTTGTCCATCCTCAAATACCTGTCCAATTCCCTTTTTAAAATTATTATGGTATCCGGTTCCATCACCTTTTCAGACAGAGCGCTCCTGATCCCGACAATGGAGTGAAAATAATTCTCCTCCTCTCGATCTTTTTCCAATGATTTTGAATCTCTGACCTCTGGTTATTGACCCATTCGCCAGAGGGAATCATTTTTCTCTTATCTGTATCAAAACTTCATCATCTTGAAGACGTCTATTAGGTTACCTTTTAACCTTCTCTGTTCCAAGGAGAACCGTTCTAACTTTAACAACCTCTCCTCATAACTAAAAGCCCTCATCCCAGGTAACATCCTGGTAAACCTCAATTGTACCCTTTTTAAGTGTGCACAAAATCCACTATACAGAGATCCCTTGGTCTTGAGAAGTAAAATATATTGGATGGTTAGAAGCAGTCAACTATGATTCCAGGACATCTTACAAATGAGGACGGGCGTACATTAGGTTTATTCATCTTCAGTGGTTTCTTCAAACTATTGCCAGAATGGCACGTGTGTGTGAGAGAGAGAGAGAGAACACAGTTCCACTGACGTATGGCGATATGCAGACTGCACCGTTACTTCAGAGACTCGCTGTTGAGTTCGAACTATTGTTTGTCTGTTTAGGATGTCCTACTCCAGAGACACACTTTGTGTTCCTACCATTCAGGAGAAGCTTTTAAGGATCTTTGGTGATTAGGTTGAAGAAATGCTAAGCACTTTAAGAAATGTCAACAAAGCCTAAAACTATTTCCAATAGAGGTTAATCTACCATCTTGTCAAATCAAAAACAAACTTCCTTTGGATGTCCATGTTTATATGCCTAGATCTAAACAGGAAAATATTAGAGATCAGAGGAAACGTAAAAATATCGGTGACAATTTCCCCCGTCTTACCTCACAACCAGGAAGATTATGAAAGCCTGTTAAACTTGGGGGTAAAAGGAGATTGTTTCTCTAGATCAAATAACTGCTGTCTTTAGAAAGATAGTTCTTTCACTATTCTATGGAGTCACTTCTTTTAAAGTAGGGAAGATAAAGATCTTGATGTTCCCTCATGACATTGCATACTTACTCTGGACCTTCACGTTCTGAGCTTCTGCACAGCCAATTTCAGGTTGATGACCGTCTCCCTCACCTCGTGTTATGAATAACTTCAAGGAAGAAGTGTGAGGCACAAGACAAACTCCTTTCTGCCCTCTGACTGTGATCAGTGATGTACAGTACAAGTCCACTTTAAAAACTCTGATCTTGTGTTCGTCATAAAAAAATGACCTTGTATCCCCTCTGTGCCTATGAACTTAGAAGGGTAGGTTCCTGGATCTGTTGAAATCAGATGTCTTTTGCCCCTTGGCTGCTAGATTTTGTACCTTTAATGATGGGTATATTCTTGCTATCCAGAAAAATCTTGCACTGTAAAGATAGAAGTGGAAGAGTTTGATGTTGGAACTGTCACTTCGCTGCTCTCGTGTCGTGCTGCTTTCTTTACATTTGCTAATTGACGCTTCAAAGCTAGAACCATTAACGTTCAGCCATTCGTCATCTTGTAGTTGGAAAATCTACTGGGGACGGGACTATCTGGTATTGAGCTTTATAAAGGAGGCCCAGATTATGCAGTTTAGATTGACCCTTTGTGCTATCTTGGCCTCCGCAGGTTACGGCTCCTTTTAAGCCTCTGACTCTAGTTCGGCTTAAGACATGCACACACATTGATTCAATGAACGTTGACCTGTCAGTAGATCCACCATATTGATTTGGTGCTTGCATTGGGCTACTCTTAGGATAATCTTTGGGAAAACATATTTGAGCTCAGAGTTCCATCTTTCCGAAGAGTCTAGTCCTCTTATTCTTTCCACCAAACTCTGATTTGACTGCACAGGCGTCGTTAGAGCTTTCTATACATCTGATTTAGTTACTGCCATCTTCATTGGCGATGAAACTGGTGACTGAGCAAAATATGTGAATCAGCTACCACTTAAAGTAAAGCCTTATTAATGCGATCTGCTGCAGCTTCAGAAGCTTGCACCAGAAGACTCCATGAAGCAGTTCCAATGAATATATTCACACCATTAGTAAATAAGATTGTCTGAAATCATCTCCCAACACAGATAGTCATTTTGAGCCTTGAAACAGGATTTTGATTTACCATAGATTGTCCTGCTCCATTTTTTTTCCCACAGTACTGAAACATACTCCTGAAGTATATGGAGGATTAATGAATGAGGAAGAAAGTAAAGATTAACTACCTTCATTCACTGTGGTCTTGCCCATTCTTTGTGTGTTATCCTCCACATATCTCACATACACCCTCGTCCCACTGTTTCTAACTCTCTCTCATTTGGACATTTGTTTTGACATTTTATTAAATTTTGACAAAATTGTTTTCCTTCGCTGTGTAAGCATAACCTACCCTGCAGGCTGCCTCCATCGATTAAAAAAACAGCGGACTGGTGTGCGGCCACGGCTTTTATACAGCCTAGGAGTGGGGAAAGATCACATGGCTCTTGAGAGACTTCAGTGAGGTTAGAACTCATGGAGGGACACCATCCAGGTAATTTCCCCCATTGGATGATGGGCCTGTCCTGAGGTATGTGGAGGATAAGAAAGGATAAGGGAGAGAGAAGGTAGGTAATCTAACTTTACCCAGTTTTCCTTGCTTTCCTTGCAAATTCCTTTAAAATATTGGTACTGATAATACGTCTGACAAAATTATTTTCTTTCCCCAATTTGTAAAACTATTGGGCCAATCTGATTACTGGTTTTGAATTCCAACATCAAGCTTTCTTTACTAACACCGCAGGGGTTTACTGCCTTGCTTTGTTGCCATCTTGTGAAATAAAATGTGCCTGAAATCTCAGAACTGCCACTTTTCTGCTTCACCCCCCCCACCCTATATGAAGTTATCTGGGTTGAGCAGGAAGGGATGCAATGTGGCTCATAGGACAAGAAACATGTTTTTGGAAATCTATCTGGCATTTGCTTTTCAGCGGAATCTTGGCTGTATTCTCGAGTTGACCCCAAGGTCTGTGGGTATTGGGGTAGCACGCCGGAGACATGAGTTTGCACCGTGCTTTCACAAACAACCCTTGCAAACGTGAAACCACAGTGGTGCAAGTAGTGTCACTGGCTGCTGTGGTCTGTTGGTTCCCTGCGCAGCTAGTGGGGTTCAATCGAAGTATACCTGCTTTTTGTTTCTCTTTCTCCCCAATTCTCCTGCACCCAGGGATTCTTGGCAGTGTTACCCATTGAATAAATTAGGAGGGAAAAAGTAGTAGGTATAGCGTATGTTAGGTCACTCTTCTGTCCTCTGGGACCTGGGTTTGCGTCCGGCTGAAGAAAGGTGGAGGCGAAGGCCTCCTCCATTTCAGAGGGCTTTCGAGGACTTCCACAAGAGCTTAAGACGGTCTCTATCCAGTTCCCCAACAGGCAGGAATGAAATAGCTTGCCCTAAATTCAGCACAACACGGCACTTGTTCTGCAGTCTATCTGTGAGGGACCACCAGGGCAGTAAGTATGGTGAACAGAAGTTGCTGGCTTGGGGAGGGGTGGATCTGAATTTGGATTTAGGTGCATTTGGGCATTGCAGGAGGCTGGAGTGCTCTGCATTGCACCTGATCAGTGCTATACCTGACCTTGAGAGTACTTCATGCTGTCAGTTGGATGCAAAACAAAAATGTTCAATTTCCCAGCACTGTCCTCCCTCTTGTTCAAAAAAAAACCACACACAGAATAGACTTGCTGCAGTGTCCAACTTGGTATAAATGTAAGTTTTCTTTCCGCCCGGCAGTGCACGAATGGTCACTTGATGTGTGCAGGCTGTTTCATTCACCTGCTGGCTGACGCCAGGCTGAAGGAGGAGCAGGCCACCTGCCCGAACTGCCGCTGCGAGATCAGCAAGAGCCTGTGCTGCAGGAACCTGGCCGTGGAAAAGGCGGTGAGCGAGCTTCCCAGCGAGTGCGGCTTCTGCCTGAAGCAGTTCCCACGCTCCAGTCTCGAGAGGCACCAGAAGGAGGATTGCCAGGACAGGTAATGCACTTAAACCTCAGAACCAGGCAGTTTATTAACCAAATAACAGCCCCAATTGACCCTGCTTTTTATTCACAGTGCATAGGGAGCGAGGGCAGGGGGTGGACAGGGAGGCAGAAATGTCTTGACGTGCACAAGTGAGTTTCGGGGGCAGTATAAAAAATATTTTATAAAAAGTGGTGGTAACAACACCCACTTGGCTCTTCCCCCCCCCCCCCCCCCACTGTTTGTGCACTGCCAAGATGACATGACTCAGATGGAACCAAGTGCATGGCAGCTCCTCGCCAAATCAGCAACTGGACCCGTACCCACGAGAATGCCGAAACCAGCGTAAAGGAGACAGGGCAGCAACTGTTTCTGCTACCCTTGTGCACTGCCCTCTTCCAAATAGGGTGTTGATTCGGTGCAGTACAGAAAAAAAAATCCATTGCCTAGCCATCCATCCTCGAAAGCTGACTGAGGTAGGTGGGGAAGGGCAGTGTCATTAAGGCAGTGGGTTAGGACAATGGGGACAGACCGAAATGACAGGAAGCAACATTGGCAGCACTAGTCCATTGGGATCTTTTCAATAGCGATGTCTTGGGAGAGTGCAATTGACGGAGTTGTATGAAACAGTACATTCTAGCCTTTTTATTTCTGGCATGCAAGACTTTTGTTTTTTTAAAGATTAATTTTCTCTCCTTACCTTGGTCACCTTGTGCATTGCATTATTTGCAGCTACCATGGTTTAGAGCTTAGCCAAATTTCCTTGGGCTTTCCCTACTACTGCAGTCAGCAGTCCTGGGGCCAGCTCTCCCTTCAAAGCACCTTGCCCTACGGCCCGGAGGCCAAGATCGAAAGCTCAACATTTTGAGGGAATTGAGGGTGACGATCTGCATTCTGTGCAGCGCATCGATACTTCCACTCTGTGCTGCTGCAATTGCTACATTGTTAAATAAAGCAATTACCCCAGAGATCTACCATGGGGCAGAGTTGATTTTAAATGTTGAATTGATTTATAAATGTTGTGCACTCTTTGTTCACTGGCCTTTACCAATGCTGATCTGTAATGATGTACTCAAAATGCACAGAGGCGTCCTGGGGTGACTCCTCCCCTCTGTTTTCACCCTTCCTGCGCAAGCATCTCGCTTTGGCAGTCTGCACATCTGAATCCTGCTAGTTTTTGGCACAGCGTGTCAGTATAAACTGTGCATTGCACCATAAAGCTGTTGTGAAAACTGCCTCTTTTAAAACTCTTCCACAACTGTCAGAGGTGTTTGGCAAATTGGTGCTTTGTACTCCATTTCTGATGCGATTGCTACTTGGCTGACGAACCACAATCTCTTGTGTGCAAATCAAATTGCTGACAATTTAGGACTGTAGAATAATGTTAGATTGCATGTAAGACGAGAAAGAAAATAATGGCAAAATATAAAACTTCCCCACAACTGCACGGTATTTCCTCTGCTTTCGAGCCTTGTGTTCTGGGAAGATCTCGCTCCGTAAATTCTCTCTCATTAGTCACCGTGTTCTGCCATCTCCACGGTAAGAAGCACCTGAGGATTCTGTCATTTTAACTCTTAATACATACCAAAGGCTCATAGCAAGATCAGTCCTTAGTTCTTTTCCACCGTTGGCAGCAGGCTCGGCTGTGATAAACATGTTTTGCCGTTCAATCCTTTTTCCAAATACCTGGAAGTTGGTATGGAGAAAAAAAATTTCTGTCCCTTACCTGTAGTTTTGAGAATTTTTTTTGAAGAATCATAATGCTTATGGTTTGCTATAGTCTTCCTTCAGCTGGAGAATCTAGTTTGGTGCAGTCACCTTGTTTTTTTTCCATTACTGATTTCAAGATTTGTCTCATGCCTTGGATCCTTGTGATTGATACTTGCACCGTGAAGGCATTGTCAGAGGTTCCATCCTTTGGCTGAGATGTCTGCCTGTTCACATGACTTGGATGAATGCAAAAGATGCTGTATCACTATTTGAAGAACAGGGGGTTCACCTGGTGCCTGACCAACGTTCTTCCTTCAACAGTACCACTTCACTTCAAACTGATCACTTGGTTATTCACCTTGTCTGGTGGAAGACTATTCTGACAAAGAATGGCCAGCCAAGGTTCCCTAGTCTGATCTTGCTTCTGTTTCTTTAAGGAAGCAATCTTCTAGCTGTACATCAAGTTGGGAATTGTCCTGGAGACATGGATTTTTCACAGGAGAGATGAAGAACCACCTAAGCATTGACTAATTGAACAATATTCTGCTTTGACTTGTGTTGTCCAAGTGACGGTGTCAGAGTCCTCGAGCTGGTACCTCCTCCAAGCTCCAGTGATGGCTTAGTTGGTTAAGGCAGCATGTAACCATACCATTGAGGATTGACCTCATTATCCATGGGTTGGGGGAGGAATGAGCCAGGATTCCCTTCCCTGGTCACTGTCCAGTTGTCCACTGCTCGAAAGTGTGCATGTGAGGGCATTTGGTAAAGACAGAAGCGGTCCTGACTTTGCTGCCTATGGTCAAATGACTGTTTAGGCTCTTGCCCAAGGAGCTGTACCCCCTGGAGGAGAAAATTGACAAAAATAAAACTTATCTCCTGCAGTCGGCAAATATTAAATCTAAATATTCATTAGCAGGACTGGCATCAAGCAGTTCTGTTCCCTAAAATGTGACTCTGTTCTCTAGATCATCAACCATGCAAATGCTAATTTTGGCTCTGATTTGAAGCAGCTGTTATTGCATTGGAAAAATTGCTAGATTGCTCTATCTAGTTCGCCTTCTACCATCCTGGTACTTGCATGATGCAACGATAATGGAGTTGCTGCCTAGCAATCAGTCTCAATCAATTAGTCTACAACAGAACCAGACATGAGGCGAGGAAAACACCAATGGTGGAGAGCTTTGAGAACTATAGGTCCAAAGTGACCATTTTCTTCCCGGGCATGCTGCATGTCCTCCCTCAAATTACTCGTGTATCATTCGGCTGCATTCTTTTCAAGCATCTATTAAAGGGGAAGCTCCTGAGCGTCCATTTTGTCTGTGACTGCAGTAATCACAACCATGCCCAGGGAAGTGATGCTCTATCATCAGATGGATTCTGTGCAGCTCCCATGTTGCTGGCACGGATTTCAGAATCAGTGTCGATATTGGCAGCTGGTTCATATAATCAAAACTCTCATCTGAGCGGCTAGTTGTCTCCTGAAATGAGAATATTGACCCAGAGCATTCAGAGGGCTATCTCTTCAGAGAAGATTCAAAGGAATTGTTTACCCTTACAGAGCAGTGAAATTGTCGAGCAGCTAAGAGAGTTGATGCTTTGCAGACCAAGACTTGAGTTAAGAAAGAAAGATCTTGCATCTAAAAGTACCTTTCGCACCCTGAGGACATCTTGAAGCACTTCACAACTGATTCTGTAGTGCAATCACTGGTACATAGGCAACTGAAGCAAAAAATTTGTGCACAGTAAGATTTCACAAGCAGCATACGTGACCTGTTGATCTTTGTGATGGTGTTGCTAGAGAGAGTAATGTTTGCCAGGCTTTGGGAGAACTGCCTGCTCATCTTCGGATGGTGCCGTGGACTCTTCTACGTCCACTTGAGCAGGCAGGTGGTACCTTGATTTAATATCTCATCTGTAAAACAGCACCTTGGATCAGTACTAAGGGAGTGCTGCATTGAAATGTGCTTAACTATTGGCTTGAACCCACAACCTTCGGACTCGGGTGAGAGTGCTACTACAGGCACTGAGCTCTCAGTGCAGAAGGTGATGATCATGTGCTTTGATCGTTTCTGAGCTTCCGGATATATCCTGCATTGGAAGACAACTGTGCAGGGCTGATTGTAAAATTCATTGGATATTCTGGCCCCTCATTTGACTTACTTTGAGGTTAGAGGAACATTATGCTGAAGCTTTGCTCAGGAGATGAACTTGTTTGGATAGAGTTCATAGTGGGACAGATTTTACCTGGTATGTGTAGAGTATAATAGCTGGTTTGACATTTTCTTATTACGCAAAGATCCAGTCACCATGTTTGAGTCCCCACACCAGGCTACTACTATGCAGAAGTAGAGTTTCAGTTTGCCTGATGTGGAGTGCACATTCCCTCCTGTGCACACTTGGTTAAGTCCAGAGAGCTGGGGTGCAGATTGGCATTGGGAAACCCTCGTGTGCACAGGCATATTGCTGGAGTTCCACTAACTAAAATGGTGGAGGCCATGAGTATAGAGCTTCCCATATTCTCTCCAGCCAGGACCACCACACCTGTTAAGGCATTGGCTTGCAGGGTTTTAGAAGCATACAGCACAGAAGGAGGCTATTCGGCCCATCGAGTCTGCACTGGCTCTTTTGAAGAGCAAAGTGACCAAGTGGAAAAAGGGACCAAGTGAAAAGAATCTTAGTCTCCAGTTACAGTTCTGTCTCCCCCAGGTTCCAATAGTGAACCAGGCTCTTGGCCAGTTATAAATGATGTCCTGGGGTACTTTGGACTCGCCTGGCTTGGGTGTTGGATTACTGAGTCTTCCACAGCAAGTTGCCTTGATACTGAATTCATGTTGCCAGATGTGCCCTCAACGATGCATCACTTGCCTCTCTTTTCCCCCGTCTTCCCCTATCATCCTCCAGCAGATAGGTGCTAGTCACCACAGTGAGTGCATGGTCACCATCTCCCTCCTCACACCATAGCCTTGTTAAGTATAGGCTGTATCATGGTTGAGCCCAAGCCAGTGCAGATAATCTAGAGGCATTGAGGGCAGACATCGTGCTGATACCCAAAGCATCCTCTCAGATAGGCGCTCTCCTGTCTGCTGCTGTGAAGCACTTGGGAGGTTGTTCTACCCTATGTAAATGCAAGTTCTATGGCTCATGAGATTTATCAAGGGCCATCGGGAGAGAAAAGTATAGGAAAAAATTAAGAAACTAAACCAACACATTTAATTTCGGGTCACGATTTTCACCTGAATTTTTTTCCCCTAAATTCAAGGCCGTCACGCTGAGGTATGGTTTCAGGGAACGTTCTGATCATGGGTCTGAGTATTTGGGATGGAATGGGGTCGGGGGCGGGACTAACAACACAGTCAACCCTAATCCTGTCTGGATAGCAAATGAGGCCCTTGGCTGATATCTTCCTCATCCCTGCGCACCCTTCCAGCCTGGGCCATCTGGGGGAATTTCCCCACCTGTCCTGCAGGATCATTGGGTGGTATCGTGTCAGTCAGCTGCCACAATTTGGAAGTCCAGAAAGCACTGCTGGACAGGACCAGGTTTTCGGTAGAAGTGCTCAAGTCAAATGAGCGGGTCCTTCATTTTAGCATTCATGGTGGGGCTGTGTTGCTCCTGCATGCATTACACACGTTACCAGCAATAAAGAACGTCCATTTGAAATGGGTGTCCTGAGCTGTTAGGCAGCAGAGTATACTGGAGATCCTGGAACAGAGATAGCAATATAAAGGTAAGTGTGTTTTAGCTATTTATCTGTTTTTGTTTTCCCCTGTTGGCACCAATGAGAATTGCTGTCAAATGATCAAAATTATTTTTAGTCCCCCCAGCACAATTATTGGCACCAGTGAGTATCCCAATGGTGCGGCCTCTGTCAGAAGTACCCAGATAAGGAGGGGGCTCGGGCAGGTCAGGCTGAGCGAGAGATGCTCAGTGCTGACCTGTCGGGACCTGCACATTCCCATCTACAGATAGGTAAAAACACCTTGCTTTGGCATCAGGTGGTGGTTCCTCTTCCCAAAGGAAGCTGGGCCAGAAGATCCAATGGCTGCACTAAGACAGAAGCCTGACTAATGGTAGCACTGGATGTTTTCTCAAGAACCGTCCATCATATTATCCTCCTAGCCGGTCCCTCGAACGAGGATGACTTGCTTCCACGAGAGTTCGCAGATGTTTCAATGAAGGACCCGATGTTCCAGTCCTGAACTCCAATTGAATGGTGGCAGATTCCTGTGCGTGAATTTTTTTTAACGTGTGGTGACCGTTGCACATCAGCCACCACAAGAACTTGACAGAGTTAGGCCTTTATCCCGTGGCGAGGGTTAACCAAGACGACTGGAGACCTGCTCTGCTGCACGGACGTAGTGCGCGCACATATCAGTGTGTGTTGGCCCGTGCTGCCCCTGGGCCCTTGGCTCTTCTGGGCCCCGTACCGTCATTTACTGCACCTCTGCCACGATGTTCCAGGGCCCGGCTCCCCATCATATTATAACATGCTTGCAGTGGCACTGTACGGAATGAGACTCGCCAGCATGTTCAAGAGTCGCCTCATTGGCCGTCCCAGCCAAGATGTCACTGCCCATTTCTGCAGACTTTGGCGGCGACTGTGGGGGACTTCCTTCTAGGGGGGTATGGGTCAGCAGAAAGCAGCTGCACTGCTGTGTCATCTGCTGCAAGGGCGCCTAGAGAAACCATACAGCACAGGCTGCCACATGCATTGACAATAATGGTCAACTGTAGCAACTTGGCGCTATCTCCACGTCAGCTGAGCGATGTGGAGGACAGATGTCCTTGCACCCATCTCCACTTCAGGCAGCAACCAGAGTGTTGGTTGCTTGGCTGCTCTTGCAGACTTATGCCTGCACCATGGGTCTCCTTTTCCTTTATTTATGCTTCGTTCCTTTTAACCCCTCACCACTTCGGCCTCGACAAAAGCTGATACTGGGTTACGATGTCTTCTGAGGCAATCCCAAAGCCTTTACATTGTTGTCCTCCACGGTGACACTTCCCTTGTCTGCTTAAATTTCACTTCCACACAATTTTCTACTCCCACCATTGCTCTTTAGATTAGTCTAGGTCTACAGCTCAAATTCAGCTAATAGGTTGCTCTAGGGACATCTTTGGGTTTAAACAGCCCACTTCCATTGAAAAAGAAAGACTTGAAAAGTCTTGGTGTCTAAAACCTGCCAATAGCCATTCTAGATAAACTGCGGCAAAAGAGAGAAATCTTTGTCTCGTGTCGATGCTGCTGCTCCAGCTTAGATTGTAGGTACAGTAGTGTTATGGTACTGGGCTAGCAACCAAAAGGTCACCATGGCAACTGCAAACTTGCCAGTGTTTCCCACATCATGAACAAATGCACCGTGTAGCACTTATACCTTCTTGAACCGTTGAGAGGAGTTAGTTTCTAAAATCGCTTTAAGCAAGCGGAGTGGGTGATCTTGGAGGGTGTGGGGGTAAAATCCTGGAATTGTGTTGGAATTTAGTCCAGGCTTAAAGAAGTTTTACCCCCCCTCTGTTCGTTGCACGATTTTTCACTCGGTCTAAACCTAGTCCTTACTGGAGAGAGACAAAGTAGTAAATGATTGTCTTGCTGAGAATGAAAGGCAGGTGTGGAAATGGGTTTTGTGGTCAATGATGGGATGAAGGGAGGAGAGTTGCATGCGCAGGCGATCAGTCACAGGACATGTGGGTGGATGTAAGGCTGGAGGAAGTTGCTGAGGTAGGAGTGGGATGAGGGCATAAGAGGAATTTGAGGATGGGTAGGGAAGAGGGAGCCAGTGCTTCAGCAAGGGCAGAGATACTAGGCAAGGATGACCAAGTATGGGACAGGGTGCAGGCAGCAAAGTTTTGAACAAGTTGTGGTTTAGAGGGTGGATGATGGAAGGCTGTTCTGGAGGATGTTGGAGAAATTGAGTTTGCAATCTCTCGTGGTTTTGCTATTCCAACCGTATCAATTAAAGATAAAACCATCTCTCACCATTTCCTTGTATCGCTCTCGACCCACATCCCCCTTCCCCAATCCAAACCTACTTCCTTCTGCATCCGCCCCTGGTAAAAAAACTCTCAACTCTCTTACAATTGCACTTGCCAACCTTTGGCCCTCTTAACAATGACATTTCTGCAACCACACCCTCACCACCTTTGATGCCCTAGTCCCTGTTAAAATGATTACTTTCTCCCACGCTGGCCATTCCCCCGGTACAGCCTCATCTTCGCTCCCTCAAGTCAAAAGTGCACGGACTTGGACAGATATGGCAACAACTGGTTTAGTCATTCACCGCCAGATCTGGCTCGAACACACAAAACATTATCGGTTCCTACTCTTGTCTACAAAAACTGCTCACTATTCCAGGATCATTCTGGATTACAAAAATAACCCCAGCTACTATTCTCTACTGCTAACCGTCTCCTTAAACCCCTCTCCCCTGTCTCCACCACGCTCGCCTCCAACAGCAAGTGTGAGGAGCTCATGGACTTCTGTGTCTCAAAGATTGACACCTTCCGATCAGCTGCCTCTGCGAGTTCCCTTCCTTCACCGAGCCCACAGGGCCAATCTTCATCATCTGAGGCTCCCACCTGCCCTAGCCCTAAACTCATATCTTTCTCTAGTTTCTCTTTGATCTCCCCTCTTGTTCTCTCCAAACTCATCCTGTCCATGAGACCCGCTTCCTGTTCCCTTGACCCTATTCCCACTAAACTGCTGACCACCCAACTTCCTTTTTTGGCCCCCACGTTAGCCCACATTGTTAACTGTGTTCTCTCCTCAGGTACTGTTCCCCTCTCCTTCAAATCTGCCGTCATCACCCCTCTCCTCAAAAAATCAACCCTTGACCCCACTTTGCTTGCTAGCTATCGCCCCATCTCCAACCTCCCTTTCCTGTCCAAAGTCCTTGAACATGTTGCCTCCCAAATCCGTGACCATCTTTTCATGAATTCATTGTTTGAATCCCTTCAATCTGGTTTTCATCCCTGCCACAGTACTGAAACGGCTCTCATCAAAGTTACAAGTGACATCCTTTGTGAGTGTGACAAAGGTAACCTATCCCTCCTCGTCCTCCTGGACCTGTCTGCAGCCTTTGACACGGTTGACCACTCCATCCTCCTCCAACACCTCTCCACCATCGTCCAGCTGGGTGGGACTGCACTCGCCTGGTTCCATTCTTAATTATCTAAATCGTAGTCAGAAAATCTCCAGCAATGGCTTCTCTTCCCACCCCTGTATCGTTACCTCTGGTGTTCCACAAGGATCTGTCCTTGGTCCCCTCTTATTTCTCATCTATATGCTGCCCCTTGGCGATATCATCCGAAAACACTGAGTCAGTTTCCATATGTATATTGACTACACCCAGCTCTACCTCCACCATTTCTCTTGACCCCTGCTTGGTATCTAAATTGTCAGATTGCTTGTCCGACATCTAGTACTGGATGAGCAGAAATTCTCTCCAATTAACTATCTGGAAGACTGAAGCCATTATCTTTGGTCCGTGCCACAAACTGCGTTCCCTAACCATCGACTCCATCCCTCTCCCCAGCATCAATCTGAGGGTGAACATGACTGTTCACAACTTAGGTGTCATATTTGACCCTGAAATGAGTTTCCAGCCACATCCATGGCATAACTAAAACCGCCTTTTTCCACCTCCGTAACATTACCCGCCTCCGCCCCTGCCTCAGCTCTTCTGCTGAAACCCTCATCCATGCCTTTGTTGCCCCTAGACATGACTACTCCAACTCACTCCTGGCCGGCCTCCCACATTCTACTCTACGTAAACTTGAGGTCATCCAAAACTCAGCAGCCCGCGTACTAACTCGCACCAAGTCACGATCATCCATCACCCTGTGCTTTCTGACCGACATTGGCTCCCGGTTAAACAATGCCTCGATTTCAAAATTCTCATCTTTGTTTACAAATCACTCCATGGCCTTGCCCCTCCCTATCTCTAATCTTTTTCGGCCTCATAACCCTACAAGATATCTGCGCTCCTCAAAATCTGCCCTCTTGAACGTACCTCATTCTAACTGCTCAACCATCAGTGGCTGTGCCTTCCAGACCCTTAGCTCTGGAACTCCCTCCCTAAACCTCTCCGCCTCTCTACCTCTCTTTCCTCCTTATAAGACGCTCCTTAAAACCTGCCTCTTTAAACAAGCTTTTGACCATCTGCCTTAATTTTTTCTTTTGTGGCTGGGTGTCAAATTTATCTGTCTTGTCCTATAACACTGTTGTGAAGCACCATGGGACGTTTTACTATGTTAAAGGCTCTACATAAATAAATATTATAATAAAGATTCATGACCCTCTGAAGAAATTCCTCCTCATCTCTGTCATAAATGGCCGACCCCTTATCCTGAGACTGTGACCCCTGGATCAAGACTTTCCAGCCAGAAGAAACATCTTCCCCTCACCTTCTATCCTGTCAATCCCCCTCAGAATTCTGTATATTTCAATTAGATCACCTTTCATTCATAAATTCCAGAGAGTATAGGCCCAATCTCTCATAGGACAGCCCTCCCATCCCAGGAATCAATCTAATGAACTTTTGTTGCACCGCCTCTACGGCAAGTATATCCTTCCTTCGCTAAGGAGACCAAAACTGTAAACTGTACGCCAGGTGTTGTCTCACCAAAGCCCTGTACAATTGTAGCAAGACTTTTTTACTCATATTCCAACCCCTTTGCAATAAAGGCCAACATGCCTTAACATTAGAGCTAGGCTGTTATGGGATGATGTCAGGAAGCACTTCTTCACACAAAGGGCTGTGGAAATCTGGAACTCTCTCTTTTCCCCCAACCCACAAAAAGCTGTTGAGACTGGGATGTCGGTTGATAATTTCAAAACTGAGATTGATAGATTTTTTTATTAGGTAAGGTTACTGAGGGTTAAGATACAGATCAGCCGTGATCTAATTGACTGGCGGAGCAGGCGCAAGGGGCTGAATGGTCTCCGCGCCCCCCCCCCCCCCTCCCCTCTCCCAGTTTCCTGTGTTTCATTTGGCCTGGTTCAGCCGGAGTGTGTGGAAGAGGATGGAGTCAGTGAAAAGAGAGCGGAGTTCATGGTGAGGGCGGGACACGATGGCTTCGACCTTCTGGGTGTTCAGTTAGAGGGCATTTTTGGTCATTCACAACTTGATTTGTCAGGCACCCTACTGTTGGTGGGGTTCCAGGACCATTATGGGGAGTTAGAGCTAGGTCTTGGCATACACATGGAAGCTGACCCTATGCCTACGGAAGAAACAGCGGAGGGGGCCAATGATGGATCTCATCACTTCTGCCAGAAGCAGAAATGAAAATGATCTGTTACTCAACCTTGACTGACCTCTCATTGATCAGCACAGGCAGACTGTCATCTTTGCGAGGGGAGGATGGGATGTTTGAAAAAGCTTCAACTCTCTCATCACTGGACATCCAACTTCTCCCAAATTCTGCTGCACGCGTTCTGCTTTGCTCACTCATCACTCTGTCTCCGGTGCCCCTGCCCAGTCCCCTCATCCTTATCTGCACATCTCTCCATAGCCTCTGCCCATCTTACCTTTGTAATCTCCTCCAGCCTTGTGCCCCTTCCATGCTTCCAGTCCTCGAGTAAAGCTGCCCATGAACCTCCAACCATCCTCCTGCTCCACTGTCTCAATCTTACTCTCTGAAATCCTCTCTGCCTCTTTATTTTTCTCCCTGCCTTTAAAATCTTTTTCCCTCAACACAGCTATCTGTCACCTCAACTCTCCCACAAAAGCATGAAATCTATTGCATCTACTCTCCTGTGAAGTGGGCAATTTACCTACCAAATGGTGTTTATGTATATTTTAATTTAACTCTTGGGATGTGGGTGTTACTGCCAAGACCGGTATTCGTTGCCCGTCCCTAGTTGCCCTGACAAGGTGGTGGCCTTGAAGGGCCGCCTTCAACCACTGAGTACCAGTTTGATGCAACTGGTGGCTTGGTAGGACATTTGAGGGTAGTTGAGAGTCGACCACGTTGGGCTGGGAGTGGAGTCACGTATAGGCCAGACTGGGTAAGGACGGCAGATTTCCTTCCCTCAAGGACATTCATGACCCTATTACTCTTTTTCGACAATTCCGATAGCTCCATTGTCACTTTTACTGATGTCTGCTTTTTATTTCCAGAATTTTAAAACTGACTTCAAATTCTCAAACTGCCATGGGGTGATTTAAACTCGCAGTCTCGAGTTTTAGTCCAGTAATATAACCTGTACACTAACATACCCTGAATGATGCACTCTGATGGTTGTGTGTTACAGCATTTGGTCATGGAGAGACTGGATCAACTGGGTCTTTATTCACTGGAGTTTAGAAGGATGAGAGGGGATCTCATAGAAACATATAAAATTCTGACTGGACTGGACAGGTTAGATACGGGAAGAATGTTCCCGATGTTGGGGAAGTCCAGAACGAGGGGACACAGTCTTAGGATAAGGGGCAGACCGTTTAGAACTGAGATAAGGAGAAACTTCTTCACTCAGAGTTGTTAACCTGTGGAATTCCCTGCCGCAGAGAGTTGTTGATGCCAGTTCATTGGATATATTCAAGAGGGAGTTCGATATGGCCCTTATGGCTAAAGGGATCAAGGGGTATGGAGAGAAAGCAGGAAAGGGGTACTGAAGGAATGATCAGCCATGATCTTATTGAATGGTGGTGCAGGCTCGAAGAGCCGAATGGCCTACTGCACCTATTTTCTATGTGGGAGAATTGTACTTTTGGTTAAAACATCAGCGGTGTATGCTGTCCCACAACACTGACAAATTGTCACCTTATGCAGTTATAGTTATGGTGAAGCCAGGCATGTGGGGGCAATAAATAGTCCTTTTCAGTTCAAAAGGCAGAGTTTTACCACTCTACTTCACTTTCCATTATTGTACTGGCACTAGTTAATTACTGGCTTTGTTTAGGGAGTGTGAAAGTTGTACAATTCATGAACTGCTTGCAGCTATAATGGAGTTGTGAGGTATCAAATAAAATAAGCCCAATAGTGCCCAGATACTGGTGTAATGCTCTACGCTTTGCGCAGATTATACAAAAGAAGGCACTGAATTGTTTGACTGATCATTATACTCTGTAGAGGGAGGTCTGTTTGGCAATTCCTCTCTGATGTGACCTAAAGATCTGTGCTTACTGTTCCTGTTGGGTTTTGTGTGTGTGTGGCAAAACGGGCACACAAGAATTTTCATCCATTGAGTAATTCCAGATCTTAGTGCTGGCACCTCAGTGTTTGACCACCTTTTGGGACCGTCTTCATAAAGTGGAGGTTTTCTTAATCTAGGTTGAGGTTTCATTCAGTAGATGGGTGAAAGCTTTTTCATGGAGTGTGTTTTTTTTCCCTTTAGAGTCTGTAGATCTCTGCTAAGTTAAGGGGGACAAATAATATTTTGTAGATTGTAGGAAACCCCTGCGGAACTCCTCGGGTTTCAAGCCACACACACACACACACACACACACACACACACACACACACCGCCCCCGACTGCGGAAGTTCAGGGTCTTTTGGGGGAAAATGGCATTCCATGAAAAGCATTAAAAAAACCTATTTCTAAATCTGATGCTAACGGGTTATTATGGACAGGAAGGTCCGACTGTGCTCGGGTGGTCTTTCAAACAGACTATGTATGTATATGTAACCTGGAACACCCTCCTGGAGGTAACTGGTTATCTGGATGATCACAACACACATTAAAACAATTCACCATCAGGCATCAGATACGCAATCTGTAATGATTTTTTTCCCTCCTTTGAATTACAGTTGTATTGAATAAAACTTTCTGAAAGCAAAACTGGACTTCTGTACTTCATTTTTCTTCATTGAAATTCTTATTTTTGAGCTTAAAATGTAGTTCTCTGTGCATCATCAGGGTCAGCGCAGAATGAACTGTACTGGTGACGGAATCAACGTTTAAGGTATCTGTAACCATACAAAGGAGTGCCGTTTTAAAGCAGACACCTCGCTCCAGTGAGGATAATTTGTTTTTTTGGGTTAGGGTGGGGTCGATGGAAATATTTTCAGTGCAGTACAGTCTGGATGCTTGAATTGCAATCTTAGTTATCTGACTTATTTCACAATGTGCTATGTTTGTGCAACAGTACACATTGTATTGTGGGACCAATCCATTTCGATGGCATTGATTAATGAGGCTTCCGGGGAATAAGCATAAATCCTAATATCCCCTCTTTGGTCAAGAAGGAATGAATTTGTATTTATACAGTGTCTTTCACAACTGCAGGTGCCCAAAGCATTTCACAGCCAATTAAATACTTTTGAAGTGCAGTCATTGTTATACTATGGTCTTTCAAGGTTATGATTTCATCCCACTCCAGAGACTTGAGCACATAATCTAGGCTGACATTCCAACGCAGTGCCGAGTGATTGCTGCGCTGTCGGAGGTGCCATCTTTCGAATGAGACGTTCAACTCCTCAAGGTGGTTATAAAAAATCCAATGGTGATATTCAAAGAACAGGGGAGTCCTCCCTGGTGTCCTGGGGCTAATATTTGTTTCAAAGCAGCACCACTAAAACAGATTGTCACATTGCTCTTTGTGGCAGCTTGCTGTGTGTAAATTGGATGCTGCGTTTCCCTACATAAGTGACCGAACTAAGACACATTTAGTTGACTGTGAAATGCTTTGGGCGTCTTGAGGTTGTGAAAGGTGCTCTACAGATACAATTTATTTCTTGGCCAAGGAGAAGATATTGGGACTTGTGGTTATTCCATAAAAGCTCAATGCAAACAGGTGCCAAGGAGGTTTTTGTATCATTTAGTGGTAGATTTGTGCCTGACATAGAATTGTTGAGTTGCAGTTGACGCAACTAGTTGAAAACAACTGTTTGAGTAGTCAGTCTATACTGTTCCTTGGAGATGTGTATAGGCTGGGAGTATAGTTTTGGATAGCTTGAAATCCTCGTCTGTGTGAGAGTATTGGTTTGAGGTGAAGTTCACACATTTACAGCTGGAGCTTACCTGATATCTCCCCAAATGAAAATCCAAAGAGTTGGCTTTGATCGTGGCAGGATGAAAAGTTTGCAGCCAACTTTGCTCAAACCTCTTGATGCAATGTAATTGAACCTCTACTGAAGAATCAGCTGCTAACTTCTTGTCTTACAGCAACCATTCCTCCTTGTGCTACACAATTTTAGAGTCCTCCTTATCCCCCCTCTTTGTTCAGATAGTTCCGCTGCTGGTTAAAGCTGACCTTTATGACGTGTTTTTCTCTCCCATCTCTAATCTTAATGATATCTGTGTCCTCTTGCTGTTCAGTTCCATCGCATCAAATTTATCCTAATCTGTCAGATCCTGCTCTGTGGACTTCTGTAAGATGCCTGGTCCTGAAAGGTGAGGTACCATCATCCTCAAGATGTGCACCTCCAAGTTTACCCCATCTTATGCTGTCTCTTCAGTCTTAAACTTGCTTCAGCTTCCCTTCTCCTTGTAAATGTGACATGTTCATCATCTCCCCAAGAAAGATGATCCAACTATTCCCCCCCCCCCCCCCCCCCCCAATATTACTGCCATCACCAATATAATAATTAAAATATGGAAACTGCTTTAATTCACAAATGTATCCATCACCTTGAAGATTTTGGTCAATTTTGAATCGCCAGTGTAGTTTTCAGTATAGCCATTCCACTAGTAATCATTTTTATAGAATCATACAGCTCGGAAATGGGCCTTTCGACCCATCAAACCTGTGCCGGTGAGGTTCTTCGAATCTCACTCCTGCTTATTCCCATCCCCTTTTAATACTGGACTCTGCTCTTGAGCACTTTAGTGACCTATTTGTCACCTTGGGCATCTGCAAACCCATCAACAGGATCTGCCGTTGTGGTTTTATAGTTTCTCTTCGATACCTGGTTTCTCCTGAAATGTATTATAGCTGGTGTCATTGATCACACAGCCTGTAACTCTTTCAGTAACAGCTGTCTTATTCAAATCACAAAATGTTCCTATACAAAAGAAACTAAATGTAAAGATAGTGTTTGAATTGTGCTGTGACAGATACCAACTCCATAAAAGACAGTGCATGATTAATTGATCCATAAATAATTTACTTGTCCCTCAAAACTCTGCAAGGATCTGTCTGATGCAGAACCTGCAGCACATTGAGGAAGGGAATTACTGCTACAGTTTGAGCAAGAAGAGATGACATGGGTACAGATGAGGAAGGTCATTAAGACAACCTTGGCTCACCCATCCAGGAAAACCTGACCATTCCCTCATCATACCATCCAATTCTCTCTCTCAGTTGCGAGCCTTTTGCTGCCAGTATCTTATCCGCAATCTAATTACTCTTTGCATAAATAAGAGCTTCCTGACACGAGTCGCAAATGTTCCTTTTGTCGATTTAATCCTTGTATCAGTATTGTCCTCTTGTCACAGTTTAACTTGAAGCAGTGGCACATAGGAATAGGATTATGCCGTTCAGCCCCTCTGGTCTGTTCACCATTCAATTAGATCATGGCCAGCCCACACTGCAATATGTGTGCGCACTAGGTCCATGCAGCAAAGCTGGTCTCCAGTCGTCTTGGTTAATCCTTGCCACTGGACCAAGACCTAGTTCTGTCGAGCCGTGTGGTGCCTGGTGTGCAACGGCCGCCACACGTTAATAAAATTCCACGCACAGGCATCTTCCACCCTTCGGGATCTGGAATATTAGGTCCTTCATTGAAACACCTGTGAACTCATCCCTTTTTGGCGTGGAAGCAAGTCATCCTCGATACGAGGGACTGCCTATTATGATGATGATGATGGCTGATCTGTATCTTGACTCCATTGTTAAATCCCGATCACGACAGTGATCTGATTTACCACTTCCTGTCTTGTACATCTGATGTCTCCTCTCAGTTATCATTCAAGGATGAAGAGCTCACGTATTTCCAATCTCTTCTCAAAAATCAGTTCTCTAACACTCTGAAGCAATCCTGTTGTTCTTTGTGCTGCCTTTAAGGTCCCGTGTGTGTCTTGGTCATCAAAACTGAATGCCTTACTCGAGATGCAGCCTTACCAGAGGACGGTGTGGTTAGCACATCCTCTGACTTGTACTGTACTGGTTCAGCAATGTGTTTGCTTTGTTGATTGCTGCTCTGCAATAATTGAAAGTACCGAGTCTAACATCCCTAGATCTTGCAACCTCCCCCTCGGCTATTTCATACAATGCATATGTTGCCATTTTTTTCTTCCAACATCATGACCTTACATTTATTTGTATGGCATTTCATCCATTTCTGTTTAACACTCTTAAACGATCTAGCTTATTTTGTAGGTCCTTGCTGCCTCAACAAACTCACCTCTTCTTCCTCTCCTCACTTTCTATTTTCAAGCTATTAATGTAAATTAGAAACAGTAGGGTTCCCAACACCATTCTCTGCGCTCTGCGTTTATTCCTACCTGGACATCATGTCAGCCATCTCTTTCTAGTTTCACCTCAAAGCTTGTATGGCTGCCCTTTTTGCGGAGCTTTGGGTGGACATAACAGTAATCGAAAGATAAATAGAAGAGATCAGCAAAGGTCAGAGTGTAAAAAGATAAACGCTCGAAACAGAAAAAATTATAAGAAATAATAAAGTATCTGACAAAGGAGGAGCAATGAAAAATAAGCATGCTAAATTGTCCAGATCACAACAAAATTGGGACATAATTAATAATGGAAACATGACTACAGACATGGCAGGATTGGCAGTTAAATATTGCAGGCTATGAAGTATTTAGAAATGATAGGAAAGAAGGCAGGGGTGTTGGGGTAACTCTTAATCAGAAACAATATGATGGCAGTAGCAAGAAAGGGCATAACTAACAAAGAGATAGAAACGGAATCCATACGGAGACGACAAGGCACTTGGGAGATGAGGAATCTCTTGATACGATGTGCGAGGGATCACAACTATACAGGACAGGCTGGATGGACTCGCTTGTCTTGTCCTATCGACATTTTCCGATGTTCAAAGAAATTATACTAAATCATCTCTAACAGGAATCTTATGTTCATATGAGATAAAAAGGTTACTGCACAAGATAAAATTTCACAGGATTGGGGGTAATATATTAGCATGGATAGAGGATTGACTAACTAACAGAAAACAGAGTTGGGATAAATGGCTCATTTTCAGGTTGACAAACAGTAACTAGTGAGGTGCCACAGGGATCGGTGCTGAGACCTCAACTATTTATAATCTATATTAATGACTTGGATGAAGGGACCGAGTGTAATGTAGCCAAGTTTGCTGATGATACAAAGATGGGTGGGAAAGCAAATTGTGAAGAGGACACACAAAATCTGCAAAGGGATATAGACAGGCTAAGTGAGTGGGCAAACATTTGGCAGATGGAGTAAATTGTAGGAAAGTGTGAGGTTATCCACTTTGGCAGAAAAAATAAAAAAACAAATTATTTTTTAAATGGAGAGAAATTACAAAATGCTGCAGTACAGAGGGATCTGGGGGTCCTTGTACATGAAACACAAAAAGTGAGTATGCAGGTACAGCAAGTAATTAGGAAGGCAAATGGAATATTGGGCTTCATTGCAAGGGAGATGGAGTATAAAAAGTAGGGAAGTCCTGCTACAACTGTACAGGGTATTGGTGAGGCCACACCTGGAGTACTGCGTGTAGTTTTGGTCTCCGCATTTAAGGAAGGACATACTTTCATTGGAGGCTGTTCAGAGAAGGTTCACTCGGTTGATTCCTGAGATGAAGGGGTTGACTAATGAAGAAAGGTTGAGCAGGTTGGGCCTGTACTCATTGGAGTTCAGAAGAATGAGAGGTGATCTTATTGAAACATATAAGATGATGAAGGGGCTCGATAAGATAGATGCCGAGAGGCTATTTCCACTAATGGGGGAATCTAGAACTAGGGGGCATAGTTTCAGAATAAGAGGTCGCCCATTTGAAACTGAGATGAGGAGGAATTTCTTCTGAGGGTTGTAAATCTATGGAATTCTCTGCCCCAGACAGCCGTGGAGGCTGGGTCATTGAATATATTTAAGCCGGAGATGGACAGATTTTTGAGCAATCCGGTAGTGAAGGGTTATGGAGAGCGGGCAGGGAAGTGGAACTGAGTCCATGATCAAATCAGCCACGATCTTCTTGAATGGCGGAGCAGACTCGAGAGGCCGAGAGGCCAATGGGCCTACTCCTCCTATTTCTTAATTCTTATAAAGGAAAGGACGGGATTGGTCACACTATTACCCGTGTACTACCGATCACCAAACAGTGGAGGGAGAAATATGTAGTCAAATATTTGAAATGAGTAAAAAAAAATCATAATCATGGGAAATTTCAACTACCCTTAAATAAACTGGTAGTGAAAGGAACTCTTGCAGTCTGTACGAGACTTCTTCCTGGCCCAATATATAAGAAGCAGAACAAAGGAGGAAACACTACTATCATTTAATGTGTATTCCCTTGCCTTGTTAGCCCTCCCCAAATGCATTACCTCACACTTCTCCGGATTGAATTCCATTTGCCACTGTTCTGCCCACCTGACCAGTACATTGATATCTTCCTGCAGTATACAGCTTTATTCTTCATCAACCACACAGCCAATTTTAGTATCATCTGCAAACTTCTTAATCATACCCCCTATATTCAAATCTAGATCATTGATGTATATCACAAAAAGCAAGGGACCCATTACTCAGCCCTGAACTACCCCACTGCAAACATCCATCAACCATTACCCTTTGCTTCCTACCTCTTGGCCAATTTTGGATCCAACTTGCCATTTTGTCATGGATCCCATGGGCATTTACCTTCATGACCAGTCTGCCATGTGGGACCTTATTAAAAGCTTTGCTAAAGTTCATGTATACCACATCGTACGTACTGCCCTCATCGACCCTCCTGGTTACCTCCTCGAAAAATTCAATCAGGTTAGTCAAACACGATCTTCACTTAACAAATCCGTGCTGACTGTCCCTGATTAATCCTTGCCTTTCTAAATGTAGATTTATCCTGTCCTTTTTCCCACCACTGAGGTTAGGCTGACAGGCCTGTAATTACTCGGCCTATCCCTTTCTTCCTTCTTAAACGAGGGTACCACATTAGCAGTCCTCCGGCACCATGCCTGAATCCAAAGAGGACTGGAAAATGATGGTCAGAGTCTCTGCTATTTCCTCTCTCCACTCAACAGCCTGGGATGCGTTTCATCCGGGCCTGAGGACTTATCCACTTTCAAAGCTGCTAAACCCCTTAATACCTCCCCTTTCACTGTTTATTTCATCAGAATTTCACACCACTCCTTGATAGCAATATCTGCATTGTCCTTTTCCTTTGTGAAAACAAACGCAAAGTATTCAGAACCATACCAACATCTTCCTCCTCCACACACAGACTACCCTTGGGCTTTATTGCTCGAGGTTTGGTGTACAAGAGTAAGGAAGTCCTGCTACAATTGTACAGGGCCTTGGTGAGACCGCACCTGGAGTACTGTGCACAGTTTTGGTCTCCTTACTTAAGGAAATATATACTTAGGCGGTGCAACAGTGGTTCACTAGATTGATCCCTGGGATAAGCGGGTTTACTTATGTTGGGTTGAGTAGTTTGGGCCTGTACACTCAGGAGTTTAGAAGAATGAGGTGATCTCATTACAACATATAAAATTCTGAGGGGGATTGACCAGACAGATGCTGAGACATCGTTTCCCCTGACTGGACAATCTAGAACTAGGGGTCATAAGCTTCCGTATCAGCCTTTAAAGACCGAGATGAGGAGGAATTTCTTCAGTCAGAGGCTTGTGAATCTTTGGAATTCTCTGCCCAAAGAGCTGTGGATGCTCAGTCATTGAGTGTATTCAAGGCTGAGATAGATGGATAGATTTTTGGATCAAGGGATATGGAGATAGGGCAGCAAATTGGAGTTGAGGTTGAAGATCAGCCGTGATCTTATTGAATGTAGAGGAGCCACCCTCAGGAGAAATTTCTCCTCATCTCAGTCCTAAATGGCCGTCTTCATATTCTGAGACTGTGACCCCTGATTCTAGACTCCCCAGCCAGGGGAAACATCCTCCCTGCATCTACCCTGTCAAGCCCTGTAAGAATTTTGTATGTTTCAATGAGATCACCTCTCATTCTTCTAATGATTATATAGGCCTAGTCTACTCAATCTCTCCTCATAGGACAATCCCCCATCCCAGGAATCAGTCTGGTGAACCTTCGTTGCACTCCCTCTATGGCAACTGGGTAAGGAGACCAAAACTGTACACACTACTCCAGGTGTAGTCTCACTAGGGCCTATATAATTGCAGTAAGACATCTTTACTCTTGTACTCAAATCTTGTTGTACCTGCATGTTGACTTTGTGATTCGTGTACAAGGACACCCAGGTCCCTCTGAACATCAACATTTTCCAATCTCACTGTTTTTTTTAAAAAAAAACTCTTTCTATTTTTCCTACCAAAGTGCATAACTTCACTTTTTCACGTTATATTCCATTTGCCATGTTCTTGCCCACTCACTTAGCCTGTCTATATTCCCTTGAAGTCTCTTTGCATTCTCCTCACAACTTGTATCATCAGCAAACTTGGATATCCAGGTTGAGCGTCCGAAATCCGGAGTTCCAAAATTGTGAATGTTCCGGATACCAGGCCGACCCGGACATTTTTTTAACCCGATTACTGCTGCGAGTTGGGCTTGGGGAGGGGGAAAACATCAAAAAAGAAATTCCAAAAAATAAAAATTCACAAAACCCTTACCTACTAAATCGCTGAAAAAGAATTTTAAAAAGTAAAAACTTTAACTTACCTTTTTTTGCATGTCTTCAATGAAGGTTTTTCCCGACCACCGAACCCCCCCCATCCTCACTCTCCTCCACCACCGGCTTCCACCCCCCCCCCCCTTTACATCAACCCAGGCGTTTCTGGATTCAGGACGTCGGCTAGACATTCCGAAATACCTGAAATCTGGAACGGCCTCGGTCCTGAGGGTTTCTGGATTTCAGATGCTCTACCCATATTATATTTGGCCCCCTCATCCAAATCATTGATATATAAATTGTGAATAACTGAGGCCCAAGCACTGATCCTTGCGACACCCCAATAGTTACAGCCTGCCAACCCAAATATGAGCCGTTTATTCCTACTTACTGTTTTCTGCCCGTTCACCAATCCTCAATCCATGATAGTATATTACCCCTAATCTGATAAGTCCTAATTTTGTTTAATAGTCTCTTGTGTGGCACCTTATCGAATGCCTTCTAAAAATCCAAATAATAACACATCCACTGGTTTCCCGCTTAACTATTCTGCTAGTTACAACCTCAAAAAGCTCTTAACAGATTTGTCAAACATGATTTCCCTTTCATAAATCCGTGTTGACTCTGCCCTATCCTATTTTCTAAGTGCCCTGTTACCACATCCTTAAAAATAGATTCTAGCATCTTTCCTACTGTCCGGCTAACTGGTCTGTGGTTCCCCGTTTTCTCTCTCCCTCTTTTCTTAAATAGTGGGGTTACATTTGCTACCTTCCAATCTGCAGGAACCGTTCTAGAATCTATGGAATTTTGGAAGATGACAACCAATGCATCCATTATCTCTATAGTCACCTCTTTCAAAACCCTAGGATGTAGGCCGTCAGGTCCAGGGGATTTATTGGCTTTCAGTACCATTAATTTCTCAACCTTGCATTATATTTACTAATTTGAACCTGAGCAGACCCAACTTGTACTTGTTTGGTTTGAATGCATCTTTCTGTTTTTCACACAACGTTTTCATCTCTGCATACTAGTCTCCCTCCTTCTGATCTGATGGTCTGTAACATTAACTCTGCTATTTTCATGTATAAAACAGAATGGCTTTTCAGTTGTTTTTTTCATTTAGCTCAGGCTAGGAACAGGAGGAAGTCATTTAGGCCATCGAACCTGCCCCATCGCTTTGTTAGCTCTATTTCTTTTAAGCCCATTCTCTACATTTCTTAATACCCTTCTGGAGTGAGTATCTATCTCCCTTTTAAATTCTTATTGATGCTGGCTGTCTGAGCATTACATTCGGAATCCTCATTTAAGTTTTTCCTGGATTTGCTTTTAATCAGCTTTATTGTAATTCTAAGTTTGTGTTCTGGATTTCTGTGCTAAAGAGAGTCATTCTTTATCTACCCTGTCATTATTGTAAATGTCTTAATCCGTGCATCCCTTAACCTCCAACTCTCGGGAGTATAGCTCAGTCTTCCATTTATAGCTCCGTCTCTTCATCCCAAGTAGAGTTACTTTCGCCACACAGACTGCAGCGGTTCAAGAAGACGGCTCATCACCAGCTTTGCTTGCCAGCGATGCGCACATCCCAGGATCGAATAAAAAAAAAAAATAAAAATGAGGCCTCAGTTCAAAGACTTTATCGCAATAGCTATAAATGCAAGGGAATAATATTCCAGTTATGTAGAAACATAGAAAATAGGTGCAAGAGTAGGCCATTCGTCCCTTCGAGCCTGCGCCGCCATTCAATAAGATCATGGCTGATCATTCACCTCAGTACCCCTTTCCTGCTTTCTCTCCATACCCCTTGATCTCTAGCCATAAGGGCCATATCTAACTTCCTCTTGAATATATCCAACAAACTGGCATCGACAACTCTCTACGGTAGAGAATTCCACAGGTTAACAACTCTGAGTGAAGAAGTTTCTCCTCATCTCAGTCCTAAATGGCTTACCCCATATCCTTACATTAAACCTTGATAACTGCATGTGTTTTTCACAATCCCTCTTTGTCCTTTTATTTTTTTGTCTTTTGTTGTCTCCTGTAATCTTTCCCATCCTCTTTCTTTACACTTACATGAACCTTTTGTTTAATTCTGCTGCTAACTATTTTCATTTTCTGTAAGGAATCTGTTTCATTAACCTACCTACTGTCCCTCCATACGTAGACTTGCATCACTTCCTTTCCTCTTTGCTCCATCCTTCCTGAGAACTCTATTGTATCCATAGAATGATGCAGCGCAGGAGGCCATTTGAAACATCATCCCTGTGCCAGCTATTTGAAAGAACCATCTAAATTAATCCCAGTCTTTTCTTTCCCCATAGCCCTGATGTATTTGTTCTTTCATCGCCAGCTTTTGGAATTTGCCATGTTGCTGGCACTTCCACATCAAAGTTTTCTACTATCACAGCTATCTTATTCTGAATGCTTCCTGTGTTCATTTACATGGACCTTGCATACTTACCTCCTTTTTTAGCCTTTAGTGTCTGCCGATTCCTGGAAGCTGGATTCTCTGATCATGGTGTTCTGGCCACCTGTGGCCCAACATATACACTTTGATCAGTCTTGTGTGATCCTCCCAACTAGTTGAAATGATTTACAATAATT
Organism: Pristiophorus japonicus; assembly: GCF_044704955.1. Lineage (NCBI taxonomy): Eukaryota > Metazoa > Chordata > Chondrichthyes > Pristiophoridae > Pristiophorus > Pristiophorus japonicus. The sequence goes on along the minus strand of NC_091981.1, from coordinate 296,742,338 downwards.
GGCTCTATGTTCCACACAAATCCCTTGGTTCCTGTTCTATTTAGGTGCAGTCTGTCTCTTCTTTCCCCCCCAAAGTAATCTGAGTTATGTAAGTGGTGAATCATAAGTGATCAGTTGATGCTCTTGCTAATACATGTTCAGCTGTTTGCTGGAAACGTCAAGTACGTTACACCAGTGCTGCTGATCTCCTGCGTCTTGCTGCCTGGACCAGCTTGAGTGCAGGTATAACCAGGACCCGGTGGAGAAATCCCAAAGCAGATGCCATGTGATATGCCTGGAACCTTTACGAAGCTGTTAATTATGCACAGGGAAATGTTTGAACTTCATAGTCCAGCATGGTGTGGATGAAATACTGGATAGTAGATGGTGAGTAAGCCATCTTGGACATAATATAAGAATTAGGAGCAGGAGTAGGTCATCGGCCCTTCGAGCCTGATCCACCATTCAAGAAGATCCGCTTTCCCACCCGATCCCCATATCCTATGATTCCCCTACAGTACAAAAATCTATCTATCTCAGTCTTGAATATACTCAACGACTCAGCACCCACAGTCCTTTGGGTAGAGAATTCCAAAGATTCACAACCCTCTGAGTAAAGAAAATCCTCCTCATCTCAGTCTTGAGTGGCTGACCCCTTATCCTGAGACTATGCCCCCTAGTTCTAGACTCTCCAGCCAGGGGAAACCACCTCCCAGCATCGACCCTGTCAATCCCCCTCAGAATCTTGCATGTTTCAATGAGATCACCTCTTATTCTTCTAAACTCCCAAGAATACAGGCCCAATCTACTCAATCTCTTCTCATAGGACAACCCTCATCCCAGGATCAATCTCTGGAACCTTTGTTGCACCGCCTCTAAGGCAAGTAAGGTGCTTTAGATAAGGAGACCAAAACGGCACACTATGCCAGGTGTTGTCTCACCAAAGCCCTGTAAATTGTAGGAAGACTTCCTTACTCTTGTACTCTAACCCCTTGCAGTAAAGGTCACTATGCCATTTACCTTCCTAATTGCTTGCTGTACCTGTTTTTTTTTAGCTTTGTGTTTCCTGTACGAGAACACCCAAATCTCTCTGAAGTGTACGTTTTTGGTTAGTGCAAGTGTGGTAGGTGTTGTCTAGCACTTTGGCAACCTGGCTCAGATGCATACCCCAGCTCATTTGGGTGATAAAGGTCAGTCCCATCACCTTTATGTCTCCCAATGTGATCGTAGGTGGGGTCGTAAGATACTTTGTGATGGTATTCGCTTTGCACTTTGGGGGGCGGGGGTCTAACGCTCCTTCCATTGGCATATGGCTTCAAGATCATGGTTCCAGTCACATGTTATACCCCATGAGTGAGACGTCGATATACAAGGTTCTGTCGTCTGCCCAGATTCCAGTAATGGATCAGTTTGCAGTTGTGCTTTACATATCCAGTACAGCAAAACAGACTGGCCCATTCAAAATTATTCCTTGTCGACTTTCAAAATTCAATTAAAAAAAAAAAAATCGAATAAGGATGAGGAAAGACTCTGTCTCGCTGCCTGCCTCTCACTCTTGTAGGGGCTTTCTATTTTTTCTCTCTCTCGCTCTTTGTCTGTCTCATGAGTATTAGCACGTTCCTTCATTCAGCTGACATTACAGTACTGGCCCACCCTGGGAAATGTCACTATGTGCTCGAGCTTCACAATCGAAATTCAGCTCATCGTATCACAGCTCTGGGCAAAAATATCAACTCCAACTCTGAGAAGCTGAGGCCTTCAAGTAAGAACTTCACTGAAGGAATTAAAAGACAATTCAGTGGATAAATGCATGTTATTACGATATATGTAACTTTTTATTTGGACATTAGAAATGTTTTACTGTTCGTGTGTGTGGGTGGGTGGGCAGAGAGCATTTTGGGGATATTGTGAGACCCGAGAATGAGATTGATTACACAATCTGGCTCCAGGTTGCACAGAGTGACAGGTTTACATAGCCAACACCCCTTATAAACATGAGAGTGAACACAAAAAGAGCGATGCATGTCTGATAACAAGAAGTAAAGTGGCACAGGCCGGAAGTGCATGATTTTTACTACATTATAGATATAGCTAGATTATATAAAAGGGATATTGTTTTACAGCTTGCTTACGAAAGAAGCGGTTTAAAAAAATAAAGGGGTCGAAATTCGGTATCACCATTTTTGAGGCAGTGACGTGGGCGGAGTGGAGATCTTAACATCAGCCGGCAATCACCGTTCAAACTGCGAGTTTCAGTTTTGCCACCCAAAGATGAGAGAGCAGCGCTAAAAGTGGCATTGCACTCATCCTCGGGCGCCAATGGAGCGGCATCTCAGGAGGCCGACTGAATTTCCCGACGGTAGGCTGCCGGCATGCGAGTTGGGAAAAAATGGAGAGAAACAAGTTTGCGAAAATTTATCTGATCCACACTTTCCCACTGGTGCCATTAATACATAAATGCTGAAAAAAGTTAAAGATAACAACTTGCTCTCCGGACGCCAGCACCCCAGAATCCCTGATGTTCCGACAGCTTTCCCAGTTGTGTAAACACCTGCCGGTAAGGTCACTGTAGCCACCTAATTTCGCAGGCAGGGCCCCACGGGGGTGTTGCACGCTCGATGACGTCACCACGTGGGTGGCGGCAGAGCACGCAGCGTTACCTCTTGGCACCGCCCAAATAAATTTGCCGTGAACCGAGGAACCCGTTCCCCACCGGCAATATGACCTTAACCACCTGTTAGCCGCCCCTCTCTGGCATTAACGGGTAGCGTTAGAAACAAAATCTCGATCACAAAATGCGTTATTTCGCTAATCCTTGCTATAATGGAGCACCATAATGACGTATTTTGGATGAGGCGTTCCACTGAGGTTGGATGGAAAAGATCCCATGGTACTATTCAAAGAAGAGCAGGGGAGTTTCTCCCGGTGTCCTGACCCATGTTTATTCCTCAACCAACATCAATAAAACAGATTATCTGGTTACTGATCTCATTGCTGTTTGAGGGACCTTGCTGTGCACAAATTGGCTGCAAAGCGATTTGGGACTCCCTGGGAGTTGTGAAAGGCTCGATGTAAATACAATTCTTTCCATATAAAATGGTAATGTGCATTCTCTCCACAGAAGTCTGCTTTTATTTTTAACCTTAACTTTTCTAATCATGACTCTAAGGTGGAACTTTCCCAAGCTCAGCAAAGAGTGACTTTGGACTTGCTGCGGCTCATCAAACTAAAGAGTGGGTTTGACTGAGGAAGAAACAGCTCTGAAATTGTGTTGGTTGTGTTGCTGTAATCTCTGAAGCAAATGGTGTGTTGCATGTGCCCTCAGAATGTCGCAGTGACTGCTCTCTCCCACCTGCTACTGATACTGCTGCCAGTGTACGGGTGTGAACGAGTGAGAGCACTTGTCTGCAGTGCTGGTACTTGGTGAGTTTCTGTTGTTCTGGATTTAGTTGGAAGTAATGTGACATCTGGATATTGTCTCTGGGTAGTCCACTAGCTATTCCGGGAAAACTGACTGCCTCTGTGAACTGAAGATGTCCTAAATTTAGGAATATGATCTCACATATGTTCAAACTGAAGTTCCAGGTCTGTAATAAATGTGTATTATATTAGCATTTAATGTATAATATGCCATGGCTCAGTGGTTGTACTTTCTCCTCTGAATCAGAGACTTGAGTATATAATCTGGGCTGACACTTCCAGCTTAGTACTGCACTGTTGAAGATGCCGCCTTTCGGATGAGACATTAAACCTAGGCTTCGTCTGCCCTTTCACATGGACGTATAAGATCCCATGACACTATTTCAAAGAAGGCCATGGGTGTCCTGGCCTATATTTATCCCTCAACCACCATCAATAAAACATATTATCCATTAGTTTTCGTGGGAGCTTGCTATAGAAGCAAATTGGCTGCTGCATTTCCTACGTTACAACAATGACTACTACACTTTTAAAGTACTTCATCAGTTGTAAAGCACTTTGACACATCATGAGACAGTGAAAGGCACTATATAAATGCAAGTTATTTTATTAAAAGGCTTGTGTATAGTGTGCACTTCCTGTACAGTGCAATGGTTACGTTACTGGACGAGCAATTCCGAGGCATAGGCTAATAAACCAGAGGATGTGTGTTCCACATAGCAGTTTGAGAATTTTAATTCAATTTATATAATTTGAAAATAAAAAGCTTGTACCATGAACTTCAGAAATAGGAGTAGGCCATTCGACCCCTCGAGCCTGCTCCGCCATTCAATACATTCATGGCTGATCTTCAACCTCAACTCCACTTTCCTGCCCGATCCCTATATCCCTAGATTCCCCTAGACTCCATCTCAGCCTTGAATATATTCAGAGACTCAGCATCCACAGCCCTCTGGGGTAGAGAATTCCAAAGATTCACAACCCTCTGAGTGAAGAAATTCTTCATCTCTCTCTTAAATGGCCGTCCCCTTATCCTGAGACTATGAACCCTAGTTCTAGACTCTCCATACCTCTCGGTATGTACCCTGTCAATCCCCCTCAGAATCTTGTATGTTTCAATGAGATCACACCTCATTCTTCTAAACTCCAGAGCGTATAGGACTCCACTCCATCTCTCCTCATAGGACAACCCTCTCATCCCAAGGATCAACTAGTGAACCTTCGTTGCACCACCTCTAAGGCATGTATGTCCTTTCTCAGATAAGGAGACTAAAACCGTGCACAGTATTCCAGGTCTGGTGTCACCAAAGCTCTGTACAATTGTAGTAAGGCCTCCTTATTCTTATACTTTACCCACCTTGTAATAAAGGCCTACATGCAATTTGCCTTCCTAATTGCTTGCTGTACCTACATGCTAACTTTGTGTTTCCTGTACGATGACACCTACATCTCTCTGAACACCAACAATTAATAGTTTCCATTTAAAAATATTCTGTTTTTCTATTCTTCCTACCAAAGTGAAGTAGCCCACATTTCCTCATATTATGCCCAATCTGTCACATTGCCCGTTCTTTTAACCTCTTGTGTCCTCCTCACAGCTTACTTTCCCACCTAGCTTTGTATCGCCAGCTAACATGGATACAAGGCACTCGGTTCCTTCACCTAAGTTATTAATGCAGATTGTAAATAGCTCAGCCCCTCTTTCCATGCTAATATATTACCCCCAACACCATGAGCCCTTATCTTGTGTAGCAACCTTTTATGTGGCACTTTATCGAATGTCTTTTGGAAATCCAAATATACTACATCCACTGGTTCCCCTTTATCTAACCTGCCAAAAACTCAATACATTTGTAAAACATGATTTCCCTTTCATACAACCATGTTGACTGCCTAATCATATGATTTTCTAAGTGCCTTGTTACCACTTCCTTAATAATGGATTCCAGCATTTTCCTAACAACTGATGTCAGACTAACTGGCCTGTAGTTAGATGTTTTCTCTCTCCCTCCTTCCTTGAATAATGGGGTTCCATTTGCTACCTTCCAATCCACTGGGACCGTTCTAGAATCTCGGGCATTTTGGAAGATCACAACCAATGCGTCCACCATGTCTGCAGCCACCTCTTTTGGAACCCTAGGATGTAAGCCAAGTGGTCCAGGGAATTCGTTGGCTTTTAGTTCCATTAGTTTCTTAAGTACTTTTTTTCTACTGATAATTACTTTAAGTTCCTCACTCTTAACCCCTTGGCTCGCCACTACTTTTGGTATGTTTTTTGTGTCTTCTACTGTGAAGACAGATATAAAATATTTGTTTAAAGTCTCTGCCATTTCCTTATTCTCCATTATAATTTCACCTGTCTCAGCCTCTGAGGGACCAACGCTTACTTTTGCTAATACAAAGGTAAAATACTGCGGATGCCGGAATCTGAAATAAAAACAGAAAATGCTGGAAATCTCAGCAGTCAGGCAGCACCTGTGGAGAGAAAGCAGAGTTAACGTTTCGGGTCGATGGCCCTTTGTCAGAACTGACTTTTTCTACTCTCTTCCTTTGTCAGAGCTTCTACAAGTATGTAAAATTAGTTTTTTATATTTCTTGCTAGTTTACACTCATTCTTTCTCCCTTATCAATGTTTTGGTCATCCTTTTTTGGTTTCTAAAGCTCTCCCAATCCTCAGGCAACATTCTTTGTAACAATATAAGCCTCTTTTAGTTTAATTCTAGCCTTAACTTCTTTAGATAGCCATGGATGGACCACTTCCTGTGAAGTTTTTATTTCTCAATGGAATGTAGATTTGTTGAGAATTTTGTAATATTTCTTTAAATGTTACTACTGCTTATCTACCTTCATACCTTTTAATTTCCCAATCTACCTTAGCTATCTCACCCCTCATACCTATGTAATTAGCTTGTTTCCGATTGAAGTATTTCACTCCAATTCAGTGTGAAATTTTACTATTATTATGATCACTCTTCCCCAGAGGATCCTTTACTATGAGATTATTAATTAACCCTTTCGGATTGTCGTTAAAGATCCAACTGGTTCACCGAAGACTTTAGGGAAGAAAACCTGTTGTCCTTACCCGGTCTGACCCTACATATGACTCCAGACTCACAAATGTGCTTGACTATTAATTGCCCTCTGATGTGGCCTGGGAAGCCACTCGGTTGTATCATCACCTTTTCCAGGCAACTTGCCAGTGATCCCACATCTTGAGAATGAATAATTAAAAAAAATATATAATGTAGCCAGATCTGTGCACCTCGCCTCCATGGCCCTTGCACTCCATACAAGCTTCATCTCGGTCTCTTTCTGTGTTTGTGTCTGAAAATGATTTGAAAATCGTCCTGGAGAATCTTTAAACACGGAAATCTTTAATATCTAAAGCATTGTCAAATGCACAGCTTTATCTTGTAATTGGGAAAGGTTCATTTTCTCCGTAGTTATTATCCTAGAAAACTTACTTCCGAGTGCTTTTTTTCTCTCAAGAAATATATATATTTTTTAAATTTCCAGTCCAGCAGAGCAGAATAACCTCCCATTTTTATGTTTGGGAATTTAATACCTGTGTTATCTGATTGCAAACATTCTAATCAATTACAGTTACTTTAGCTATAATATTAAACTGCATTTCACATTTCAAACAGCCTTCGGGGTGGGAATCAAGCTAGCAACCGAGGATTGCAACGTGACATTCTTCTGGACCCTGCATCTCTCAATGGGGGCCAGAACCTTGTCGCTCCTTCAATGCTGCTGGTCCCTGGGATTCCATTCCACAGTAGTCCCAGATCTTGGATCTCCTTCCCCGGATGCAGGGACTCTCAGTGCTTCTAGAACCAGCCTATCCTCTCTGCTCCCAAACTGGGACTCCATCCCACTGCTACCATACCCTGGGACATCGTCCCTCCTGGTACGTGAATGCCCCTCTGGGAAACCCCATCCCCTTCCAGGAGCACAGCTCCTTTCTCCCCTAAGGCTATCACAGCCAGCACTCTGCTCGAAGAAGAGCAGGAGAGTTCTCCCTGGTATCCTGGCCAATAATTATCCCCCAACCAACATCACTGAAACAGAGTATCTGGTCACAGATTATCACATTGCTGTTTGTGGGAGCTTGCTGTGTGCAAATTGGCTGTCGTATTTCCTACATTACAATAGTGACTACACTTCAAAAGTACTTCATTGGTTGTAAAGCGCTTTCGAACGTCCTGAGGTCATGAAAGATACTATATAAATATATGTTTTTCTTTCTATAAACATATTCCCGACCCAGGGAACCCTCTCTATAGTTCAGTGTTCTCAAACCTAGTAATGATTCTGCTGTAACCATTTACACCTGCTCAAGACGAGAATGGTGACACAGTGGTTATGTTCCTGGACTGTTCACAAATGTCCTTCAGGGAAAGAAACCTGCTGTCCTTACCCTGTCTGGTCTATATGTGACTCCAGATCCACAGCAATTTGGTTGACTCTTAACTGCCCTCTCTGAAAGGGCCCAGCGAGCCACTCAATTGTCAAGAAGGTGGCTTCTCAAGGCAGTTAGGGATGGGCAATAAATGCTGGCTTTGCGAGTGACGCCCACTTCTCGTGGATGAAATTTTAAAATCCATTATTGTTCCATCACCAGCCCCTTTTGTCACTTAATCACTCTCGCCCTATTACAGACATTCCTCCCTTCCCCCCCCCCCTTTTTACTCTCGCTCTGTACTTGCTTAAAAACTGTTAAATCTCACACTTCGTACAATTGTGGTATTTCAATTATTTTTGGAATATGCTTCTTTCTCTGTTTTAAGCTCCCCTTTCCTTACTGGGCTCCCAGTGGCAGACTTGGTTAAGGCTCGATCCCGGATGTGTAACTGTTAGCAGATCTCGGCTGATCCAGCGTTGGAACCTCCGTGCCCTCAGCTGAGGAAGTGGAAAATCAACCAGGGTTCCAGCTCATCATCTCTATCCAGTGACCTCTGTTGATTATGTGTGTAGTCATTAAGTGAGGACAGAATCGGGCCTAGCTGTGATGCCCTGCTTTCCTGAATAGGCTGGTGACACTCTCATTGTTGCGATTCTCACATGAAGAATGGCCACTTGGGCAAGGTAGCAAGGGAGCCCAATAACTAATTACCCCCTTCTAGAGAGAAGGCTAGCATCAGGATTCAGCCCATCCAGCCTGTTCCGCCCTTCAATTAAATTATGGCTGCTCTGGAGGATAGAGAATCAGGTGCCCTCCCTGCCATGCCTCTGCTACTCTCCGCAGAGAGCCTCACTGAGGCCTCTTCCATTGGTGCATTTCCAGCTATACAAAAGAAGCTGCAAGTACAATTTCTCTCCCGTTGTATCATTGCTTAGTGTGGGTAAAAGCCTCACCTTTGTTTGACATGTCCCTTGATTTGTGTCTTGAGGCAAGAAGCTACCCAGGCTTTCAACCCACGTGGTGTCGCTGAATCAGGAGTGAGGGAATTCTCACTGCTTGTCCGGATGGGTGCAGACAGAGCGACCGCTGGAGCAGCTCAGCAGCAATAGCACGGTTGGCTTGATTGGTGCCCTTCCCACTGAACTCAGTATCCTCTTCACAACTGCCGCGGTGTGGCTGTCGTACATCCTATCTACCTGATACACTGCGGCAACAGCAGCAGGGTCAAGAGAACACCATCATCTCCGAGATCCCTTGAACACCATCCAACTTGGGCATATCTCCCTGTTCCTCTTCACTGGGTCAGTATCCTAGAATCCTCACTTAATGCTTTAGAGAGGGTGCAGAGGTGATTTACTACAATGGTTACGTGGAGAAACTGGGGTTGTTTTCCTTAGAGCAGAGAAGGTTAAGGGGAGATTTAATGGAGGTGTTCAAAATCATGAAAGGTTTTGCTAGAGTAAATAAGGAGAAACTGTTTTCATGGGCAGGAGGGTCGGTAACCAGAGGACACAGATTTAAGATAATTAGCAAAAGAGCCAGAGAGGGAGATGAGAATTTTTTTCACACAACGAGTTGTTAGGATCTGGAATGCACTGCCTGAAAGAAAACAAATTCAATAATAATTTTCAAAAGAGAATTGGATAAATAGTTGAAAAGGAAACTTTTGCAGGACTATGGGGGAAAAGCAGGGGTGTGGGACTAATTGGACAGCTCTTTCAAAGGCTGAACGTCCTCCTTTTGTGCTGTGCATTCTAATGGCTCAGGAACACCATCGCCACATGGACTGCAGTGTTTCAGGGCGATGGCCCACCATCACCACCTCAGTGCAACTAGGGATGGGCAATAAATGCTGGTCTTGCCAGCATTATCCACAGCCTGAGAAGAAAAAGCAAATTCCAACAGGAAGCTCCAAATCACATACTGTAAAGTGCAGAGTATAATTTAGGCACTAACTGCCAGTACACAGTAGAAATAGCTCTGTTAGTCTATACTCAGAGGGCTTAAAATAGACTGCAAAATGCACACTTACACACCCAGCATTTTTAGTAATTTATGCATCAGTCTGGCAAAGTGGCCCCAGCGCCTACACACTAACCTTTGTCCCAGATTTATTATAGTTACGTTCTGTTTATCCATATTACAATTCTAGGGTACAATCCTGAATAGAGAGACCCAGGGGTTTATATGTGCACAAATCGTTGAAGGTGGCAGGGCAGGTTGAGAAAGCGGTTAAAAAAGACAAGATCCTGGGCTTCATAAATAGAGGCATAGAGTACAAAAGCAAGGAAGTTATGATGCACCTTTATAAATCACTGGTTAGGCCACAACTGGAGTATTGTGTCCAATTCTGGGCACCACACTTTAGGAAGGATGTGAAGGCCTCAGAGAGGGGGCAGAAAAGATTTACGAGAATGGTTCCAGGGAGGAGGGACTTCAGCTACATGGAGAGGCTGGGGTTGTTCTCCTTAGAGCAGAGAAGGTTGAGAGGAGATTTGATAGAGGTGGGCAAAATCATAAGGGTTCTGGACAGAGTAGATAGAGAAACTGTTCCCATTGGTGGAAGAGTCGAGAAGCAGAGGACACAGATTTAAGGTGATTGGCAGAAGAACCAAAGGCGACATGAGGAATAACTTTTATACGCAGCAAGTGGTTATAATCTGGAATGCACTGCCTGAAAGGGTGGTGGAGGCCGGCTCATTGGTGGCTTTCTAAAGGGAATTGGCTAAATACCTGAAGGAAAGAATTGCTGGGGAAAGGGCAGGGGAGTGGGACCAGCTGAAATGCTCTTGCAGAGAGCCGTCACAGGCCAAATGGCTTCCTTCTGTGCTGTAACCATTCTGTGATTATACCACATGAAAATTGCAAAGCATCGTGTTTGTTTTTACAGGAAAATCCCAGTTGAGTGAGAAAGAGGTGGAAAAATTGAGTTAGCTGCTTCCATTTTTAATAAAACTTTAACAGCCAAGTATAATTCATGATTTTGACCACCTCTATCAAATCTCCGCTTAACCTTCTCTGCTCTGAAGAGAACAAGCCCAGCTTCTCCGGTCTCTCCACATCACTGAAGTCCCTCATCCCTGGTACCATTCTAGTGAATCCTCTCGAAGGGTCCATGCAGTCACACACCCTGCCCCTGCCCCAGTTGGAAATATCGGGCGACCTCTCAGCAGGGCTCAGCCAATTCCACTCTGTAACCAAGCCACGCGAGACCCTGGCCTTCACTCCTCCGTGAACCAAGATCGGTAACTCATCGTGAGGTGACTCGGGTAAAGAAGCCACGTCCTTACCGCGTGGATCGGAGCCACGCTGCTAATGGCGAGCAACACTTGGGAGGCTTGCTCCTCCACTTGCCTCTGCTGTCGCGACCTGTCCGGCCTTAGAACACTGACCGAGCTGAGAAAGTACGATCCATTGCTCACTAAGTGCTGGCATTAGTCACCTGAACAGGACCAGGATTGATCATGCACTAAGGCCTGACCCGAATGGAAGATACCACACGTTTCTGAGATATCTATTATTTCTGGAATGAATAATAATTCTTGCTGAAGGAAAGTTTTTTTTTTAAAACATCTTATTCCCACTTGTGGCTGGGTTAGAACTCCAGCTTTAAGAACACATATCTTTTCTTTGATAAAGATTCACAGTGTTGGTTCTCACCACTCTCTGGGTAAAGACGTTTCTACTGAATTCCTTCTTGTATTTATTAGTGACTACCTTGTATTTATGGTCTCTTGTTTTAGACTCCCTCACAAGTGGAAACATTTTCTCTACATCTACCTTATCAAACCCTTTCATGATTTAAAGACCTCTATAAGGTCACCCTTCAACCTTTTCTAGAGAAAAAAGCCCCAGCCTGTTCATTCTTTTTTGTCATTTCTGGTATCAGCCATGTAAATCTTCTCAAGTGGCTCTAAATCAATTTTTGTAATGTAGAGACCAGAACTGAGCACGTTCACGAGCATTAGAAATTTCCAGTTGAGAAATCGATGCCCTCTTTGGAAGAGGCCAGTGCTGTGTTTTTTATACAAGTACAAGGGTAGCAGAAACAATCGCCACTCTGCCTCCTTTACACTGGTTGCAGCATTCTCGTGGCATGGGGCTGGTTGCCGGTCTGGTGAGGAGCTGCCATGCACTAGGGCCACTTTGAGTTATTTATCGTCTGGACAGTGCACGAACAGTGGGGGAGAGCCAAGTGGGTGCTGTCATTCGAGTGTTTAGCTCCAGTGCTGGGATTAACATGGACACGATAAGTCGAAGGGACTCGATCTATTCTGAAATCTCAAATATACAGGAGATGACGGGGTCCATTTTGATTTTAGAAACATAGAAAATAGGTGCAAGAGTAGGCCATTCGGCCCTTCAAGCCTGCGCCACCATTTAATAAGATCATGGCTGATCATTCCCTCAGTACCCCTTTCCTGCTTTCTCTCCATAACCCTTGATCCCTTTAGCCGTAAGGGCCATATCTAACTCCCTCTTGAATATATCCAATAAACTGGCCTCAACAACTCTCTGCGGCAGGGAATTCCACAGGTTAACAACTCTCTGAGTGAAGAAGTTTCTCCTCATCTCAGTCCTAAATGGCCTACCCCTTATCCTAAGACTATGCCCCTGGTTCTGGACTTCCCCAACATTGAGAACATTCTTCCCGCATCTAACCTGTCCAGTCCCGTCAGAATCTTGTACGTTTCTATGAGATCCCCTCTCATCCTTCTAAACTCCAGTGAATAAAGGCCCAGTTGATCCAGTCTCTCCTCATATGACAGTCCAGCCATCCCTGGAATTAGTCTGGTGAACCTTCGCTGCACTCCCTCAATAGCAAGAACGTCCTTCCTCAGATTAGGAGACCAAAACTGAACACAATATTCCAGGTGAGGCCTCACTAAGGCCCTGTACAACTACAGTAAGACCTCCCTGCTCCTAAACTCAAACCCCCTCGCTATGAAGGCCAACATGCCATTTGCTTTCTTAACCACCTGCCGTACCTGTATGCCAACCTTCAATGACTGATGAACCATAACACCCAAGACTCGTTGCACCTCCCCTTTTCCCAATCGCCATTCAGATAATATTCTGCCTTCGTGTTTTTGCCCCCAAAATGGATAACATCACATTTATCCACATTATACCGCATCTGCCATGCATTTGCCCACTCACCTAACCTGTCCAAGTCACCCTGCAGCCTCTTAGCGTTCCCCTCACAGCTCACACCGCCACCCAGTTTAGTGTCATCTGCAAACTTGGAGATATTACACTCAATTCCTTCATCCAAATCGTTACTGTATATTGTAAATAGCTGGGGTCCCAGCACTGAGCCCTGTGGCACTCCACTAGTCACTGCCTGTCATTCTGAAAAGGACCTGTTTATCCTGACTCTCTGCTTCCTGTCTGCCAATCAGTTCTCTATCCGTGTCAGTACATTACCCCCAATACCATGCGCTTTGATTTTGCACAACAATCTCTTGTGCGGGACCTTGTCAAAAGTCTTTTGAAAGTCTAAATACACCACATCCACTGGTTCTCCCTTGTCCACTCTGCTAGTTACATCCTCAAAAAATTCCAGAAGATTCGTCAAGCATGATTTGCCTTTCATAAATCCATGCTGACTTGGACCGATCCTGTCACTGCTTTCCAAATGCACTGCTATTTCATCCTTAATGATTGATTCCAACATTTTCCCCACTACTGTTGTCAGGCTAACTAGTCTATAATTCCTCGTTTTCTCTCCCTCCTTTTTTTAAAAGTGGTGGTTACATTAGCTACCCTCCAGTCCATTGGAACTGATCCAGAGTTGATAGACTGTTGGAAAATGATCATCAATGCATCCACTATTTCTAGGGCCACTTCTTTATTTGTAGCACTCCCGTCTCTGAATCAGAAGGCCATGTGTTCAAGGCCTGCTGTAGAGACTTGAGCACATAATCTAGGCTGACATTGAAGAAGTGCCGCATTGTCAAAGGTCAGTACTGAGGGAGCGCTGCACTGTCAGGAGGGTTAGTACTGAGGGAGTGCTGCACTGTCGGAGGGTCAGTACTGAGAGAGCGCTGCACTGTCGGAGGGACAGTACTGAGGGAGCGCTGCACTGTCGGGAGGGTTAGTACTGAGGGAGTGCTGCACTGTCGGAGGGTCAGTACTGAGGGAGTGCTGCACTGTCAGAGGGTCAGTACTGAGAGTGCTGCATTGTCGGATGGTCAGTACTGAGGGAGTGCTGCACTGTCAGAGGGTCAGTACTGAGAGTGCTGCACTGTCAGAGGGGCAGTACTGAGGGAGTGCTGCACTGTCAGAGGGTCAGTACTGAGAGTGCTGCACTGTCGGAGGGTCAGTACTGAGGGACTGCCGCACTGTCAGAGGGTCAGTACTGATTAGAGTGCTGCATTGTCGGATGGTCAGTACTGAGGGAGTGCTGCACTGTTGGAGGGGCAGTACTGAGGGAGCGCTGCACTGTCAGAGGGTCAGTACTGAGAGTGCTGCACTGTCAGAGGGTCAGTACTGAGGGAGTGCTGCACTGTCAGAGGGTCAGTACTGAGGGAGTGCTGCACTGTCAGAGGGTCAGTACTGAGGGAGTGCTGCACTGTCAGAGGGTCAGTACTGAGGGAGTGCTGCACTGTCGGAGGGGCAGTACTGAGGGAGCGCTGCACTGTCAGAAGTGCTGTCTTTCGGATGAGACGTTCAACCAAGGCCGTGTCTGGCACTATTTCGAAGAAGAGCAGGGGAGTTCTCCCCGGTGATCTGGCCAATATCCCTCCACCAACATCACTAAAACAGATTATTTAGTCTATGATCTCATTGCTATTTGTAGGAACTTGCTGAATGCAAATTTGGCTGCCGCGTTTCCTACATTACAACAGTGACTACACTTCAAAAAGTAATTCATTGGCTGTAAAGCGCTTTGGGACATCCTGAGGTTGTGAGACGCTGTATACATGCAAGTCAGTCTATCTCATTGTTTGAGAAAGTGTAAGCACTTGGATACCATCTAATAGTCTCCTGTGTTGTTTTCCCCTCCTCCGTGCCAGGGTGTCGCAGTGTAAATACAAGCGGATCGGATGCCCGTGGCAGGGGCCGTTCCACGAGCTGACTGCTCACGAGGGGGAGTGTGGCCACCCCACCAAGACCGGCAACGAGCTGATGGAAATCCTGGACGAAATGGACCAAAACCACAAGAAAGAGATGCAGCTCTACAATAGCATTTTCAACCTACTTAGCTTCGAGAAAATAGGGTACACAGGTAAGGGCGGCTTGTGCTTTCATCGTATACACCGAGCTCATAACGCTAAAAGACCTTCCCCGAAAGTGATTCGCTGAGCTGTAGAGACCAGGACCGGCCCTGGTTCGATCCCTGCTCCGTGCTGATGGCTAGCAGATTCTCAGCAGGGCGGCTGCAATCGGCCCCAGCATCTCTTGGTTCAGCAGGGGCAAATCGGCCAGGACTCCCGCTCCTAGTTGCTGACCAGTAACTCTCCCCCTTACTGGAAAGTGCACAGAGTCGGGCACAGCTGATAATGCCCCTGCCGTTGAATAACCAGCCAGTAATATTACTGC
The DNA here is from genome assembly GCF_044704955.1 of Pristiophorus japonicus. NCBI lineage: Eukaryota > Metazoa > Chordata > Chondrichthyes > Pristiophoridae > Pristiophorus > Pristiophorus japonicus. The sequence goes on along the minus strand of NC_091981.1, from coordinate 296,726,989 downwards.
CTGGGCTCACGTGTGACGAATGACCGCTGAAAGCGGGGCGGGGGGGTGATGTTAGCTCCTGCCAGATCTAAAAGGAGGGGAGGGGGGGAAATACCTGTTTATCCTGTGTTCCCAGCGCAGAAACACGCACGGCGGGAGAGCAAGTCAGCAGCACAGGGCCGTGTCGCCATGTCTGGCCCGCTCTCCCGTTTAACCGCGCTTTGTATGGGGACTGTAGGATTACTGACTGTGATTCCCTGTGGTACCTGATTTTAAAATCTGGTAATGTTATTCTGTAATTGTATAATAACAGGCGGCCAGAATGTTTAATTCTCAAAATCACTGGACTGACATAACCCAGTTGTAGATATCACAGCGCAGCCTGCAGCCCAGTTATGTCCTTTTTGCACCTCTAACCACACCTGGTGGGATCAAGTGGTAAATTCATTAAACTGGGAGCCATTATATTACCAAATATAATTCACTCCCAGGGTCTGGTGACTGGGTGTCGGTGATGCACCCTTCAGTTATTCCCAAATGGGTTATTCCTGCATGGGTTTATTTGGGCAATTACGGCTCCTTGAAATTAAAACCGTGCAAATGTTTGTACCAGGAGTAATGCTGCCAGTATAAACATAGGGCAAGTGTCAGTAGCAACAACTTGCATTGATATAGCGCCTTTAATGTAATAAAACATCCCAAGGCGCTTCACAGGAGCGATTATCAAACAAACTTTGACACCGATCCACATAAGGAGATATTAGGACAGGAGGTAGGTTTTAAGGCGGCTAGAGAGGCGGAGAGGTTTAGGGAGGGAGTTCTAGAGCTTAGGGGCCATACAGCTGAAGGCACGGCTGCCGATGGTGGAGCAAAGAAAATCAGGAATGCACAAGAGGCCAGAATTGAAGGAGCGCAGAGATCTCGGGGAGGTTGTGGGGCAAGAGGAGGTTACAGAAATAGGGAGAGGCCAGGCCATGGTGGGATTTGAAAACAAGAATGAGAATTTTAAATTGAAGGTTTTGCTGGACTGGGGGCCAATGTAGGTCAGTGAGTTAGGAAGAGGGCAGCAGTGTTTTGGATGAGCTCGTGTACAGCGGGTGCATGGTGAGACGCCGGCCAGGAGATCAGATCACTTCATTCAGTAACCTGCTTATGCAAATCCTTTTCCTTTATCTTCTGTACTATGATTTGAGGAGGCCTGTTGTAAGGATCAGCTACTACTGTCCCCCTGTTTCCCTATTCAGATGTCAGTACACGAGGCAGGTAACAGCTTGAACTGTCAGGGTAATCGCAGCTTGGTGGCTCATTTTGCAAGGCACTCGGCAGGGAACCCACGCTAGTGAGGAGGAGTCGGTAAATCGGGACCACACTATTACAGCATCTCCCCTGCCGAGCTAAGTGGAGAAACAGAGAGTTAGGCATTGAAGCAGAGGCTGTGTCACCATTTAAAAATAGGTCAGATCGGTGATTGAAGGAAAGGGGGAATAAAGGGCATATGGAACAGGGCGGGCTCATGGGATTAACACCGTTGCTCGTGAGGATAATCGCCAGCGCGGACTGGCTGGGCTGAATGGCCTGTTTCTATTGAAATGTCTGTGTAAACAGTGGAGGAGAATTTCATTTAAAGAAGAACTACTGCACTGTTAGACAGTGTTGATCTACTCTGTAATGACAGCAGAGACCCTGAAATTTGGCCAGTCGTATTTGAGAGAAATATGAAATTTAATATGACAAAAGGACTCGCTAGGGTAGATAGAGAGATGCTGTTTCCTCTGGCGGGAGAGTCCAGAACAAGCGGGCATCAGCTTAAAATTCACAGGTAATTAACGAGTGACATCAGGAAGCACTTCTTCACACAAAGGGCAGTGGAAATCTGGAACCTCTCTTCCCCCAAAAGGATACTGAGGGTCAATTGAACATTTTCAAGACTGGGATCGTTAGATGTTTGTTGGGTTGTGGAGCAGAGGTGGAAAAATGGAGGGAGAGCTCAGCCAGAATCTGACTGAACGGCAGAACACACTTGAGGGGCTGAACGGCTTCCTCCTGCTCCTATGACATGGAAGATTTTGTTGGGGACAGAAAGTTGGGGGTGCAATAACAACTCACTCGGCACATGCACAGAGTAATCTCTGAGCACTTTTACAGAGCAGTGGGTAAGAATTAGACGCCAAGTAGGGGAGTGGGGCAAAAAGCACAAGGGTGATGAGGGATGCGGACTGTAGCTGAAGGAGCAGGTACTGATGGTGGAGCGGGGCGGGGAGCAGAGATCAAGGATCACAAGTGTCGGAGGAGAAGGTACTCGCAGGGACATAATGCTGGAGGAGGTTAGCTGGGGCGAGGCCATTGAAGGATCCCCTGGGGATCTTAATTCACTAGAGCACAGGGAGCGAGTGCAACTTTGGCAAGGACTTTGGGATGATTGCGGGCCCTTGGTGCGGACGAGAAACTAGGACTCGGTGCCTGTGGATGAATTGTGGCGGGCGGGCGGGCGAGGAAAGCAAGTCAGAGAGGGAATGAGGGAAAGGTGGGAGAAAAAGTTAGTGAAAGACAGTAGCAAGTGCCAGGACTTGGCGGGAGTCCCAGGAGAAATGATGCAAAGTGGGGGGGAAGAGAACGGTAGGAAGGGCGACGTGGTCCTGCAGGAGCTGGCTGTGAGTGGGAGAATGCGAAGGGGAAAAGGGAGGATGAGAGCACGGGATGGAAACACTGGGGAGAGGGAGTCCAGAGAGTAGACAGAGAATGTTTGATTGATTTTATGACTTTTGAAAATGAAAAAAAAGTATTTTTATTTGAATGAAAACCTTTCTCTTTTAGCTCTTTCTGCACCACACATCACTGGGTAAATGGGGAGGGCAGTCCTTTCACCAGCACTTCAGCGTAACTGAGGAGTGTGTGTTGGAGAATGGCCCCTCTCACTGTTTCACCTCCCAACCAGTAAGACACCGTTCCTCACTCTGCGTGTCTCAACTGGAGGGCGGTAGGAGAATTCGGGCGTTGCCCCACATTCTGACTAGCCTAGGCCAGGGATGTCCGGCTATAGGGGCTCGCAGCCTGATACCTGTGACAAAACCAGTGAGTGTGCCCCATCCGATGGCATAATCACGCAAACTCCATTCGTAAAACACCACCTTTACCCAGCTCATCCTCCCCTGAAGCCTGCTTCTTACACTCTCTTGTTCTTTAACTTCCTCCCCTTTTCTCTGTGTGTCTCTCTCTCACACATGTTCTCTCTTCCTCTCCCCTCTCTTCCTCCCTCTTTCTCTCCCATTTCATTTAGCTGTCTCTGTTCCTTCTCTGTTTCTTTCTCCCTCTTTCAGGTCACCCAATGTCTTTAGAAAGCTGACTTTATCTCAGAATATAAGTCCCACTTTGGATGGCGTTTCCTCTGTGAACACAGCACGGGGCCTGGGAGAGAATGGGGTCGGGGTCACTTGCAGCACGGGGCCTGGGAGAGAATGGGGTCGGGGTCACTTGCAGCACGGGGCCTGAGAGAGAATGGGGTCGGGGTCACTTGCAGCACGGGGCCTGGGAGAGAATGGGGTCGGGGTCACTTGCAGCACGGCGCCTGGGAGAGAATGGGGCCGGGGTCACTTGCAGCACGGGGCCTGGGAGAGAATGGGGCCGGGGTCACTTACAGCACGGGGCCTGGGAGAGAATGGGACCGGGGTCACTTAAAGCAGGGGGCCTGGGAGAGAATGGGGCCGGGGTCACTTACAGCACGGGGCCTGGGAGAGAATGAGGCCGGGGTCACTTACAGCACGGAGCTGGAAGAGAATGGGGCCGGGGTCACTTACAGCTCGGGGCCTGGGAGAGAATGGGGCTGGGGTCACTTACAGCACGGGGCCTGGGAGAGAATGGGGCCGGGGTCACTTACAGCACGGAGCCTGGGAGAGAATGGGGCTGAGGTCACTTTCAGCATGGGAAGAGAATGGGGCTGAGGTCACTTAGAGCACGGGGAGTGGGAGAGAATGGGGCCGGGGTCACTAACACAGCATGGGGAGAGAATGGGGCCGGGGTCACTTACAGCACAGAGAGTGGGAGAGAATGGGGCCGGGGTCACTTACAGCACAGGGAGTGGGAGAGAATGGGGCCGGGGTCACTTGCTGCACGGGGAGTGGGAGAGAAGACTGTACAGAGCACAGAGGAAAGGAAGGAAGGGTTTGGAGCCGCACAGGCCGAGACAGACCAGTCGCCCACATCACTGAGCTACAGCCTTGGAACACCATCGTGCTACACCCTGTCTGCAAGGGGAGAAATACTTTTAGGCGAATGTCACTTCCAAATACCTAACGCACACCACACTCCGTTACAAACGTTAACCCATTTCTCTCCATTAAAACAGTGACAGACACATTTCACCGGAACATGTTTTGGGTTAAAACACTAATATTTGAAGAGCCCGTTGGAAGGCATTTATCCGCTGAAGATTTTCCTGTCCTCTCCTTTTCCCTGTTTTGATATTTTCCCCCTCGCCGAGGCATGGGACGGTGAGGCAAATACCCACACAGGAAGCAAGGGTAAGAAAGCAGAGAATCAAAATCATCTTCAAATTAAAAGCCTGCATTGCAGGAAAGGCAGGCAAAAAGCAGGCAGTCAGCAAGGCTGCAAGTCTGTTTGTCGGCCCACTGCGTCACACAATCTGACTGTATTCCTCTTCCTCGTCTACACCGCCTCCTGCTTCATGTTTCATCTGCACACCTGCTGATCCCCTTGTCAAAGTCATCGACACATATTAGTAGTAAAGACCCAATTGCAAGGGATTTGTGGGGCGGAGTCACACTGGCTAGGGACTGGGTTAACACTGCCACTAAACTGCTACGACAGCTTAGGCTTAATGAGGAATCCCCTCACAGGAGAGCTCCAAGAATGAGATGGGCGCTGAGCGGGAGGTGGAAGAATAGGAGTTACGGGGTTGTGCGAGGGGGCAGGTGGTTGAGAGCAATGGAAAAGTCTTTAGTGGGGTCAGGCAGAAGGAGTGTTGGGGTGGAGTCTCAGAGAGCCAGGGGCGTGTTGGGCTGAAGAGGTTGGGGCACGAGGAGTAGACCAGGAGCGTAAGGTGGGAGCAGGGGACACCGGGCTGGAGGAGGTCACCAAGTTAGAGCAGAGAATTTGAAAGATCCATAGCCAGCGAAGGCTAGCAAGGATCAGAGCACCCTCACAGCCAGCTGAAAGAGAAAGCTTTGAGCCCATCCCAACCTCCGCCCCACCTTTCAGCAGATTCGGCCGCTACAGTAGTAATTTCCTTTTAAAGTGGCTATCGCAGCCAACCTGCCTTACAGATCCCATCCACCATTGGCTCAGCCTCACTGTCCACGGAGGAGACTGAGCTTAACGATGTGGACATGGCTGGAAATTGGAGAGGAACGGCTGAATTCCTTAGAAGGGTGTATTTAAATAGTAAACAAATACCCGTCATCATTCGCGTGTACAAAGACCGAGAACGTTCGGTGCTTGTTAAATCCCCCTCTCCCTCCCACTCCTGGCCTGAGCACACAGAGCTAACGGGTAAAGTTTTAATCCCACGCTGGGGAGCTTATTTACAGTTAAAATCTTCAACATTAATGCGTTGTTTCCGCTCAAAATGTAATTGGTTGATCTTTACTCACACAGGAACCGATTTCTGCAGTCAGACATGTCACAAAAAAGGTAGGACAGCTACACCCGATTCCTGATGTCAAAAAGAACTGCAGCCCTTCTAACACTATCACCCAGAGCTCCCCGGGGGGCGCAGGGCAATGGGTCAGCCTCTTTCTGTCTTGTTGTGACGCACCAAACTGCACCAATACTGTCAGATCCTGGGACGGGGCGAGTGTGAGCATTAGGCGACGCATGTTCGGTGATACCATTTAACAGGCACCACTAGGGGCAGCTGTCTCTCCCTCTGTCTCTGTCTCTGTCTCTGTCTCTCTTTCACTCTCTCTTACTCTCCCTTTGCGGATTATCCCGGGTGGTGACATATGCAACAAAGGCGATTCCTGGTATCTGGAATTCAAGTAAAGTGGAAAGGTTCAGGGCTGGTTTCCTTCAGGAAGGAGTTGGGTTCGAGGTGTTCACGGTCACAATGGGAGTTGACAGGAATTGAAACAGCAAAATCACTCCCTTCCCTATGGGTTCAAATCACAGGGGACACAAATCAAATATTCTTAACCACCGAGTAGGGAGGGACAGCTCATTCACCCAAAGGACAGTGGAGTTGTGGAATAGGTTCCCAGGGAAGGATATTGACAGGCATACTACAGGGAAGTGTTTCAGGAGAGGGGAGGAATTAGGAGATATGGTTAGCTGGTGGGTTGATTTCTGAAATAGAGACCGGTTTCATAGAATCTTACAACACAGAAGGAGGCCGCTCGGCCCATCATGCCTGTGCCAGCTCTTTGAATTAGTCCCACTTCCCTGCTCTTTCCCCATAGCACTGTATTTTCTCCCCCTCCAGTATTTATCCAAATCCCTTTCAGGCAGTACATTCCAGATCAACACTGCGTTAAAAAAAAAATTCTTCACTAACCCTCCGGTGCTTTTGCTCATCACCTTAAATCAATGATCTTCCGCCACTATTTATTCTATCAAACGCCTCATCATTTGAAAGACCTCTATTAAATCTCCCCTTAACCCTCTCTGCTCTAAGGAGAACAATCCCAGCTTCTCCAGTCTCCCCACCTAACGGAATTCCCTCATCCCTCCTATCACATCATCCCTGTTCCCATTCAGCCCTTCCTCTTCAAGATTTGTTGGACCTGTTGGCCTTTTCCCATTCCTAAAAAATCTTGAATTCTTATCTCTGTGGCTTTCCTGTAACCCATTTTCAGAAAGAGGAATTTTACTTCACACTGGAAATTCTGATGCTTTGCGGCAATAAAATTACGTGAATTACAGCAGAAAAGCAGGCCATTCGACCTATCGTGCCTATGTCTAGAGCCAAACCTTTGACTGGAGCTCTCTAACTCTAATCCCCTTACCCCGTGTCCCATTATACTCTTCCTTTTCAACCCTTACCCAATTCCATTTTGAGTGAGTGAAGATGACGTCTCTGCCTCAGTAGCCAGTTACAGTAGTAACATGAACTTGTTATGCTAAACCTTTATAAATCATTGGTTAGGCCTAAGATGGAGTATTGTGTCCAATTCTGGGCAGCACACTTTGGGAAGGATGTCGAGGTCCTGGGGGGGTGGGGGGGAGGCGCAAGAGATGATTTACTAGAATGATACCAGGGGTGAGAGGGACTTCAGTTATGTGGAGAAGCTGGGGTTGTTGTCCTGAGAGCAGAGAAGGTTAAGGGAAGATTTAATAGAGGTGTTCAAAATCATGAGGTGTTTTGATAGAGTAAATAAAGAGACACTGTTTCGAGTGGCAGAAGGGTTGGTAATCAGAGGACACGGATTGAAGGTCATTGTCAAAGGAACCGGAGGAAAGATGCGAATGTGTTTTACACAGCGAGTTATTGTGATCTGGAACGCGCTGCCTGAAAGGGCGGTGGGAGCAGATTCAGTAGTAACTTTCAAAAAGTTAATTGGATAAATACTTGAAAAGGAAAAGTGTGCAGGGCTATGGGAAAAGAGCAGTGGGAGTGGGATTAATTGGAGAGCTCTTTCAAAGAGCCAGCACGATGGGCCGAATGGCGGCCTCCTGTGCTGTACCATCCTGCCTGAAATCGAGGAACGTCTATGTAATATTATTGAGCAATAAAAGTGCCTTCAGGGTCTCAGTTGCCCCATGTGTAAAATGATAACTAGAATCTGTAAAGGGCTAGTGTGCAGGACTGATTGTCCTATCGTTGATTTAAAGCTTCCACAGAAAAATAGATGGTATCGCAAAATTCAATTCCCAGGACACCTGTAAAAAAAAAAAAGAATCCCGTGTACTAAGAATAAAAATATAATTTGTTCAGTCATCGTGAAGTAGTGGCCCTTCTCATTGGTCAATTGTCACCTCAGAATGGGTGAGCATGAGTTATCGAGGCCTCGGATGTAGAAGTAGGCCTTTGAGGCAATCTCTGATTCCCTTTAGGAGTCCGTAAGGAAAGGCTCTTCGCCTGCTGTCCCTGAATGAGAAATTACAAATGCTCCATCACTTTAAAATCCTCTTTCTGATCTGGAAGACATTTAAAACACGTGGAGGTGCATGCGCTCACTAGAATTGCTTCTCACTGGATAGGACATCAGAGGATTCGGGAGCGCGATGGCCAGATTTTAACTTTGTCTGCTGATCCGTTAAATGCAGGGACGGCTGCAGTAAAGGATCAATCTTTTTTCCCTACACAATTGTTCAAATGAATTTGGCCATTTCTGGGTATAAAAAGGGCAGCAGCAGTTGTCAACTTACTCAGTGGCCAAAGCAGCCTGTGCCTTTGTTCTCAGTGTAGTCTAAAATAGTGTTTTTTTAGAGTATTAAGAACATAAGATTTGTCAGGGTACATACAGTAGTGTAGTGGTGATGTCACCGGACTAGTAATCCAGAGAATGTGAGTTCAAGTCCCAGCATGCCAGTTTGAATTTGGTTTTAAAAGTCTGTGAATTACCATGACCGTGAACTTTTTCCCATCCCCGACCCACGGAAAGGCTGTCGGTGGGGGCAGTGGAAATGTTCAAGACTCAGATTGATAGATTTGTTAGGTACAGGTATCAAGAAATATGGAACAAAGGCGGGTAAATGGGGTCGAGGTACATTCTAATTGAATGGCTGAACACCATCGAGGGGTGAATGGCCTCCTCCTGTTCCTATTTCCACTCCCCCTTGTTTCGGCCTGTCCTATGACCTGATCAACGGGCGGGCAGGCAATCTGTTCCCTGCTTCCTGCCGATCTGTGCAACCGGGTGACGAATTCCTGCCCCTACTCAAGCTCACAGCCAAGATTGGGAGACACAAGAGCAAACCCACGTCCTTCCATTTTAGTTCTGACCAGTCTCTGGAGCTCTGTGTCAGTGTTGAAGAGAAGGTGGAGATTTTTGATTCTCAGTTGGCACGGGAAGGCAAGTTCAGGATGCTGTGACCCATGAACTGCGCTGGATGGGGAATGTTTGGGGTATATTTTGTTCCTTCTGTTGCTTTCCTCCTTTTTCTATTTCTCTCGTTCTCAAGGGAGCAGGGACAAGGCCAAAGGTCTTTTGAGACCTTGGATTATGAATCAGTGTCGTGCGTGGTGAGAACTTTAAGCAGCAGGGCAGAGATGCAGTAAAGTGGGAAATGGTTGAATTAACAGGCTCCCTCAGCTCCTTGTTAGTATCGCCCATGCTTTAAAATAACAGGTCAGGCAACCCGGGCAGGAGCTGCTGTCCTGTGTAGTGACCTGGCCCAGCTTTATTTATGTCACTGAGGAGGAAAATGTTTTATGTGGAGGATGGGGGATTTCTGGTGATTCGATATCTGGCTACGGTTGGGTGCAGTGGGTGCCCACAGCTGCTCCCGCCCATCATCCAATCGTGAGCTTTGACAGTGAGTGTCGGCCTATTCGGCCGTGAGTGTCACACGTCTACGCCCAACACCCAACTGCAGCCTAAGCTCGGGCTGAGATCAGTTAAAGAGAACGGACCCCAGATCCTCCTGGGTTTGTGGGGTGAGGGGGAGGGAGGAGCTGCAGGATAGAATCCAACACAAAATGTCCCCAAACCCTGGCACACAATCCCCAGAATCACAGCTCAGCGTGGGGCAGTGTCTTCGGGGGAGAGGAATTGGAAGGGGAGAACCGTATAAATGTGGTATGGGACGGGGTGACGGTCGGTGTGGGTGGGTGTAGATTGGGATGGCTGTGTGGAGAGTAGGCTGCTCAGACCATGGAAAGGCCAATCACGATGGGACACAACAGGTATCCAGGAGCATTGGGATGGGGGCAGACAGGAGAGCAACTTGTACATGGTCTGTCGATGGACTAAATGTCTTTTCTCATTTTATGCTCCTTACATAATTATGCAATGAGTACGTTTGTCATTGTAACAGTAACTAAAAAGAATGATAATTTGAAAGGTTCTGTTTTGATGCACAAAGTAATCAAGTTATTTTTGATGATACAGCGCTCCATGCAAAGTCCCCTCGCCCACAGAGGATCTTCCTGGATCTCTGCATCTCCTGCCATGCCTCCCCTGGTGCTGTTCAGCAGGGCAGCGAGGTACTGGGCTGGAGTGCTTGGCCCTCCCGACATTCCCGACAGTATCCTTCTCCACCGTGCACTGCCCAAAAGGAGGAAGACAGATCACACCTCATAAGACCACTTGGTTTTTCCTGAACCTGTTTAAAAAGGTGCTGACTCACACCCAGGGATCGCTCCTTGAAAATCTGTACCACCCCAGTCAGCCTCACCCACCCCAAACCCGTGCCCAAGAGCTCTTTCTTAACGTGACAGTGAGTGCAAATTGGATGTTCGGTGAAATCCACCCTGGGTGGGGGCGAGAAATGGATGTTGGTGAATCAGCAGCCCTGGTAACTTCAATAACAACAACTTGTATTTATATAGCGCCTTTAACGTAGTAAAACATCCCAAGGCGCTTCACAGGAGTATTATGAGACAAAACATTTGACACCGAGCTGCATAAGGAGAAATTAGGGCAGGTGACCAAAAGCTTGGTCAAAGAGGTCGGTTTTAAGAGCGTCTTAAAGGAAGAGAGGGAGCTAGAGAGCCGGAGAGGTTTAGGGAGGGAGTTCCAGAGCTTGGAACCCAGGCAACAGAAGGCACGGCCACCAATAGTTGAGTGATTATAATCAGGGATGCTGAAGAGGGCAGAATTAGAGGAGCGCAGACATCTCAGGGGGTTGTGGGGCTGGAGGAGATTATAGCGATAGGAAGGGGGCGAGGGCCATGGAGGAATTTGAAAACAAGGATGAGAATTTTGAAATCGAGACGTTGCTTAACCGGAAGCCATTGTAGACCAATGTAGGTCAACGAGCACAGGAGTGATGGGTGAGTGGGACATGGTGTGAGTTAAGGCACGGGCAGTCGAGTTTTGGATCACCTCAAGTTTACATAGGGTAGAATGTGGGAGGCCAGCCAGGAGTGCGTTGGAATAGTCAAGTCTAGAGGTAACACAGTCATGGATGAGGGTTTCAGCAGCGGATGAGCTGAGGCAGGGACGGAGTCGGTTGATGTTACGGAGCTGGAAATAGGCGGTCTTATGCTGCGGATATGTGGTCAAAAGCTCATTTCAGGGTCAAACATGACACCGAGGTTGCTAACAGTCTGGTTCAGACTCGGACAGAAGTTGGGAAGAGGGATGGAGTCAGTGGCTAGAGAATGGAGTTTGTGGTGGGGACCGAAAACAATGGCTTCGGTCTCCCAATATTTAATTGGAGATTATTTCTGCTCATCCAGAACTGGATGTGGGACAAGCAGTCTGACAATTCAGAGACCGCGGAGGGGTGGAGAGAAGTGGTGGTGAGGTAGAGCTGGGTGTCTCAGCGTACATGTGGAAACTGATGCTGTGTTTCCGGATGATGTCGCCAAGGGGCAGCATGTAGATGAGAAACAGGAGGGGGCCACGGACAGATCCTTGGGGGACACCAGAGGTAACGATGCGGGGACGGGGAGAGAAGCCGTTGCAGGAGATTCTCTGTCTACGATTAGATCGATAAGAATGGAACCAGGCGAGTGCAGTCCCACCCAGCTGGACAATAGAAAAAAGTGTTAAAACAGGCTGCTGATTCGCTACCACCCACAAGTTGAATTTCACCAAAAACACAGAAGGAGGCTATTCGTCCCAAAGTGCCCTGTGCTCTCTTTCTGAAAGAGCTCTCCCCTCAGTTCCATTCGCCACATCCAATATTTCCAGTATTGATCCACTACCTCTTTAAAAACAATTGCATTCTGCTTCCCCCACTCCTTCTGGTCGGGCATTCCACATCTAACGTCTCTGCCTAAAGATGATGTCCCCTAACCTCTCCCATAGAATGGCAGGAGCAGGCCATTCGGCCCTTCGAGCCTGCACCACCATTCAATATGATCTTGGCTGATCATGCAACTTCAGTACCCCACTCCTGCTTTCTCTCCATACCCCTCGATCCCTTTAGCCGTAAGGGCCACAGCTAACTCCCTTTTGAATATATTTAACGAACTGGCCTCAACAACTTTCTGTGGTAGGGAATTCCACAGGTTAACAACTCTCTGAGTGAAACAGTTTCTCCTCATCTCGGTCCTAAATGGCTTACCCCTTATCCTTAGACTGTGACCCCTGGTTCTGGACTTCCCCAACATCGGGAACATTCTTCCTGCATCTAACCTGCCTAAACCCGTCAGAATTTTATATGTTTCTATGAGATCCCCTCTCATTCTTCTAAACTCGAATATAAGCCTAGTTTTCTTTTGGTGATGATTTTAAATTTACGCCCTCTGGTTACTGACCAGATCACTTGACCCAGCACCGATCAGGGTTGATGCGTGGGATCTTTCTGCTCAGCGCTCAGCAGCCTGGTGAGCGCCATGGCAGTGGTTTTCATGTATTTTATATTATAAGGCACAGTGATGGGCCTCGCCTGCGATTCCCCCCCTGCACCAAGACAACTGGCTGTGCTATTACAAGAGGGAGACCTTCTGACTGCTTCGAGCAGTACAGCCAGAGGCCTGGGAGCTGTCTGATCATCCAGTCTTCCCACTGACCAGAAAGGACGAGCGTACACAGATACAAGTATCATCCTCAAATACTGAAACCTTTCTCCACAAAGTGCAGTTTTAGATTTAAAAAAAACAACAGTTTAAACCCTGAATGAAACATCCCCGAAATCTTTCTGTGTGAATTGGAACTGAGTTGAGCCCCCAGCTCCTCCCTCTCCCCCGCCCCAGTCATTTTCACTAACCTATGGTGTGATTACTACCTGAAAGGCTCGGCACTGCCATCCACAGGAACCTGCTGTTACTGCAGCTGTCCCCACACTTGACACCATTTCCTTCCAAGAGGCAATATTTTTTTCTCCCGGTTATTTTCTCCTCCTCTTCCCAGTGGTCTCTCAGTGTCACACAATCCCGGTGAGGGCAGTCAGCCTTTGACCACTGCCACGAAGAGTGGCCTCCTACAGAGCAGCTCCCTCCGATTATCACCCACTGGTGCGTAGACTAGACTAGTCAACACCACCACTGAGAGTGAGAAGTCAGTGAGTGACAAGGAGGAAGACTGGTTAAAATATATATGCCCCCCCCCCCCCCCGCCACCTCCATTTTAATTCAGGTCCACGCCCGGATTATTAAGTGGTTTCCTAATCCCGGTCCTGATTAATTGGATTAGAAACATATTCAGTCTGGGACAATAAACCGAGTGTTCAGGCAGCCAGTCCAAGGGTGACTGCGTGGAAATCTCGAGCAGCGGTTTTCGGATAAAGTTTAGGAGAGACCGACGGTGTAAGCGTTTAAATTCTGTAATTTGTTTCTCCTTTCTCTGCCTCTTTTGCAGAAGTACAGTTCAGACCCTACCGCACAGACGACTTCATCACCAGGCTGTACTATGAGACGCCGCGATTCACGGTGCTCAACCAGACGTGGGTCCTAAAGGCACGGGTCAACGACTCTGAGCGCAATCCCAACCTGTCCTGCAAACGTACCCTGTCATTCCAACTCATCCTGAAGAGCAAGGTCAGCTCCCCGATGGAGTGCTCCTTCCTCCTCCTGAAGGGCCCCTACGACGACGTCAAAATTAACCCCGTCATCTACCACTTCGCCTTCACCAACGAGAACAATGAAACAGACTACATGCCGCTGCCTATCATAGACTCCATCGAATGCAACAAACTGCTAGCGGCCAAAAACATTAACCTGAGGCTCTTTATATTTCAGATACAGAAGTAGGGGGAATGGGCGGGGGAGGGGCGGGGGGCGGGGGGGAAGAGAGATTGTGGGTGGGAGGGGGAGCGACGTCAGAACGGAGTGAGCACCACTGAACCATAGTACCTCGAATAAGCCAGCCGACACCAGTCAATAGTTTAAAAAAAAAAGCAAGCAGAAGAATTCTTCGGATAAAGGAAACAAAATTCAAGAAACAAATAATCTACTAACCGCATGTGGTCGTAACTACCCGGGACTGTCACAATTGCTCGGTTTTGTTCAGAAGCCTCTCGTACAACAATTGTAACGGGTATGGGGGGGGAGGGAGGGAGGGGGGTGGCGGGGAAGAGAAATAAGAAGTGTCTGAATTTAGTAGCTGCTATTAGAACCATTTAAGCAGTGACGAGTGGTCAGTATCTGCCTGTGTATTGAGCCCGCAGTCCATCAGCAAACTCTGCTCGCCAGTAGTCGCAGAACTAGCTTCCTCTTGTCACACTCACTCTTTCATTCCTTAAGCTCGCCCTTTATTTTCCTTGTGTCAGATTGGCCATTTGTTTTCTGAATATCCTCAGCTTACTGGCTGCCAATAGTATGTTATTTAATGAGGTAGGTGGAACTTCTCTTAACACCCCCTGCCCCCCCCCCCCCCCCCCCCCCCCTTAACACATCGCTGGTCCCGATTTCTACTTCATCAGTGTGCGCCCTCACCGCCTGGCCGTCCAGATCATCGCCAGCAGGTCCCGCTCTCACCTCACTGTGGCAGGGCAGGGAGAGGCCGACGGATACTAACCACCCAGCAGCCAATCCAGTTGTGTGCGTTCAGCTCGGGGCAGCCTTTTTCTGGAGCGAGAGAGAGACTCAACGGTGCCCTGAGACTTTGGGAGGGGCCACTGCGCTTTACAATGGTTGAGGAGGGCGGATTCGCTCTCAACACTGGAGCATAAGGCAGTGGTGGAGGAGGGCGGCCACAAGGTAATCCTGAGAGTAACGGCCCAGCTAACCGCCCAGCACATTTCGCGCTCACACATTCTGGCACAGCGGACGGAGGCCACAGGGAACTCCCCCATTAGGTTCTCTGTTTTCAGTTTTTTTGTTTTAAATTTGCTGGGAAATGTAAAAGAATGGCGAAGGATGCGAGAGAGAAAATAAATTGTGCGGGTGAAAGCTGAGAGTTAAGGGGGTAGCAGAGAGAATGCAGTAGTGTTTGTACGTTTATCTTAAACCGTGACCGTATTATTTTTTTTTACCCCTTTCTCATTTTAATGTATTTAACATATGGTTCAGCTTGAACAGCTGACTGGAGAGAGGTCCAGGGCCCACGTGAGAGTGACAGAAGCTGCACGAGGTGTCACACCCCTCTGAGCTCAAAGATCCGTTGAAGCTGATTAGGAATGATTTTAAAATATGAGAATTTATCAGGGTAAATAATTGAGGAGGGGGAAAAACTGAAAACAGGAAATCTTCACTGCCCAGCCCGGCCCAATATGTTGTTTTACAAACCAAGAGATGGGCCCTGGGAGACGGGCAGTGGGCAGAGATCACTTTACCACACCGTCCTTGGTATCACTGCTCCACACGCTGCACCCGCTCAGATTAAACCTGTCGCAGTTGGCTGGATCCGGATCCCACACACAGTGCTTACGTCAATGCAACTCGGTACCATTTAAATGGCCAAAACAATCCTTACCCTGCTGAACAAACAGCAACTCCGTACAGTTACACAGCGGATAAACCTTACCCTGAATAAACAGCGACTCTGTACGGTTACACAGCGGATAAACCTTACCCTGAACAAACAGCAACTCTGTACAGTTAAACAGCAAATAAACCTTACCTTGAATAAACAGCAACTCTGTACGGTTACACAGCGAGTAACCCTTACCCTGAATAAACAGCAACTCGACAGTTACATAGCGAGTAGCCCTTACTCTGAATAAACAGCAACTCTGTACAGTTACATAGCGGATAAACCTTACCCTGAATAAACAGCGACTCTGTACGGTTACACAGTGGATAAATCTCACCCTGAATAAACAGCGACTCTATAGTTACACCATGAGTAAATCTTATCCTGAATAAACAGGACTCCATACAGTTACACAGCGAGTAACCCGTAACCTGAATTACACAGAATCGACAGCACTGAAAAAGGCCATTTGGCCCATCAGGTCTGTGCCGGTGTTTATGCTCCAGACAAAACCTCCTCCCACCTTCATCTAACCCTATCCCCATATCCTTCTATTCCCTTCTACCTTATGTGCTTATCCAGCTATTTGCCACAACCAATCCCTGTGGTAGCAAGTCCCACATCTCACCACACTCTGGGTAAAGAAGTTTCTCCTGAATTCCTCAATGGATTTATTATTGACTCTCATATTGATGGCCCCTAGTTCTGGTCTCCCCCACAGGTGGAAACATCTATACGTCTACCCCATCAAACCCTTTCATTATTTTAAAGACCTCTACTAGGTCACCTCTCAGCCTTCTCTACTAGAGAAAAGAATCCCAGCCTGTTCAGTATTTCCTGATAGTTATAACCTCTCAGTCCTTGTAAATCGTTTTTGTACCTTCTCCAGTGCCTCTATAACCATCAACGATTATATAAACAATTGAATAAACAGCAACTCTGTACAATTTCACAGTGGCTAAACCTTACCCTGAATAAACAGCGACTCCTTACAGTTACACAGTGAATAAACCTTACCCTGAAAAAACAGCGACTCTGTACAGTTACACAGCAAATATACTTTACCCTGAATAAACAGCGACTCCTTACAGTTACACAGTGAATAAACCTTACCCTGAAAAAACAGCGACTCTGTACAGTTACACAGCAAATATACTTTACCCTGAATAAACAGCAACTCTGTATAATTTCACAGTGGCTAAACCTTACCCTGAATAAACAGCGACTCTGTACGGTTACACAGCGAGTAACCCTTACCCTGAATAAACAGCGACTCTGTACGGTTACACAGCGAGTAACCCTTACCCTGAATAAACAGCGACTGTGTAGAGTTGCACAGCGAGTAACTTATCCTGAATAAACAGCGACTGTGTAGAGTTACACAGTGGATAAACCTTACCCTGAATAAACAGCGACTCTACGGTTACACAGCAAATAAACTTTACACTGAATAAACAGCGACTCCTTATAGTTACACAGCAAGTAACCCTTACCCTGAATAAACGGCAACACTACGGTTACACAGTGAGTAACCCTTATCCTGAATAAACAGCGACTCCTGACAGTTACATAGTGAAACCCCTCGCCCGACTGAATTAACAGGACCTTCGAATGATTAACGCAACTACTGTTGTGACTAGCACTTTAACCCTCCCATACCCTGCTGATTAAACTGGAACTGTATACAGTTGCACAACCAATGGGTTTAACTGGCCCCTTTAACCCTTGTCCTGCTGAATGAACTGGAACTCCGAACGGTTAGTGAAACGAATGCGGCTGAGGCTTTTGGGGTTTTGACTGGTACCAAAATGATATTGTTGGTTCTTACCATTTATTTTCTGTACCCACTTGTATTGTATAGTTCAAATACCATAAAATCTAGATTATAATTCGCACTGGTGTATATCTCACTCAGCCTACATCGAGGGTGCAATTTGTGCACTGGATATTTTGATTGTTTGGTCAGGCAGCCCCTTGGGTTTAGGTTTTATTTTGTGTATTTGAACTGACACACTTCCTTTGACGTAAAGCTTCCTAAGGCACCCAACTGCCTCGTCGTTTGCCCACCGTGCAGCTCAGCCCGCGAGTTTCTGGAGGGTGAGGCGGGGGCAGGGGCTCCCTCACAGAGGGGCTCCATCACAGGGTGGGGGCAGGGGGCTCCATCACAGGGCAGGGGCAGGGGGCTCCCTCACAGGGCAGGGGCAGGGGGCTCCCTCACAGGGCAGGGGCAGGGGGCTCCATCACAGGGCGGGTCGCTTCTCCAATTAAAAGCTGAGTTTGGGCAGATTGCGATACACAATGCACCAATCTTGCACCGCCATGAACAAAATTAAATCAGACACACGCTCCATGTGTGCCATGAGTGAAATACCTACCTGTCACCAGTGAAGAGCCAGTTTATGAGTAGCGATAGGACCCACACTATAAAGCACCCCAAGCCCCCTCTGCCCACAGCCCGTGCATCATCGGGACCCCACCATCAAACACTATCTGTTTAAATGCCTTCTCATTCTTCCCTTTGGGGTAGTGGGAGGCCTCGCGGGCTGAGTAATATTCCGACTGGCCTCATTGCTCTTCCGTGGCCTTGACCATCTCCCCACATCCGACAGAGGGTCAGTCCTGTCTGCACTGGAGCAGCAGAGCTGGGAGTCTGATCCAGAGGCGGCAATGCCCCCACTGACACTGAGCCCCGGGGTGGTCCCCACTGACACTGAGCCCCGGGCTGGCCCCCAGCTCCACTCCCCTCTCTGGCTCACCTTATCGCAATCCTTTCCAAATTCGTGGGGGGTTTGCAGAAAAGGAAAGTCAGGCTATTAATATCTTCATAATCCCCAACTGCAAGCGATCCCACGGCGTTACAGCGAAGTTCCAGATTGAACGAATATTTATTTCTGCATTATGTTGTAAATTGTTTTATTATCGAGGGCCTTGCACCGGAGAGGCAGCCAGCCTGCACCCAGGGGCCTGACCTGGCTGTTTGTAGGGGTGACAGAGACTGAACGCTCCCTCCTTTGCCCAGTTCTCCTCCCCCGCTTCCCCATCAATCGCCCTTCTCGGAGGAAAGGCGAACTCATCAATAAATGGGAACCCTGGCTCCCACCCAGTCAGTGCCCTTTGCAGAGACTCAAAGGTCAGGTAGCAGTGTAGATGTGATGTCTGTTTCTCCTCCATTCACCCCCTCCACCCCAAGCTTCTCTGGACCTGAGCTATCTCCTGGGTATGTCCAGAGCCCAGTCCTCACACTGAACCTGAGCTATCTCCTGGGTATGTCCAGAGCCCAGTCCTCACACTAGACCTGAGCTATCTCCTGAGTATGTCCAGAGCCCAGTCCTCACACTGGACCTGAGCTATCTCCTGGGTATGTCCAGAGCCCAGTCCTCACACTAGACCTGAGCTATCTCCTGAGTATGTCCAGAGCCCAGTCCTCACACTGGACCTGAGCTATCTCCTGGGTATGTCCAGAGCCCAGTCCTCACACTGGACCTGAGCTATCTCCTGGTTATGTCCAGAGCCTAATCTTCACACTAGACCTGAGCTATCTCCTGGGTATGTCCAGAGCCTAATCTTCACACTGGCCCAGTGTCCCCTGCTCAGAGACAGATCCGACTTGGGGCCTGACAACCCCTCCCTACCCAAGCACCTCAATTCACGGTCTCTTCCCCGACTCACAGAGGCTCCCATGTTGCAGAATCAGTAGCTCCCAGGATTTAGAGAGACGTTGAGAGATTAGGTGGAAGAGGGGGTGAGTGTGTAAGTGTGTCAGTTTATAGTGTGTGCATGTAACGTGAGCCGCCCGTGCAAGGTGACTCACGCCCAGCCACCGGGTGAGAGTGAACTGTCGGCTTGTATTCTGTGTGCAGTGTAAGTTCTGGGGCAGTGACTTGTTTTTTTTTTGGATTTCTTTTCCCTAATTAAAAAAAGCAACGTGAGACTGGTCACAAGTGATCAGTTCCTGGTTATTGCCAAAGCTGTGTCTTGTCTATGAGCATTTGTAGGGGTTTGAATGGAAAACGCTTACGGGTGCTTTGAAGCATCGCCCAGCTGAAGTCTCACTGACCCAGCTATAAAACATCAGCATATCACACAAGAACAGCAAACAGAACACTCTCCTCCAACAGGCTTTACCAAGTATCAGAGAATCATATAGCACAGGAGAACATTCGGCCCATCGTTCCTGTACTGGCTCTGGGAGAGAGCTCTCCAATTAATCCCACTTCCCCGCTCTTTTCCCAGAGCCCTGCAAATTTTTCTTCATCATATAAAATTAGAAAATAGGTGCAGGAGTAGGCCATTCGGCCCTTCGAGCCTGTACAGCCATTCAATATGATCATGGCTGATCATGCAACTTCAGTACCCCATTCCTGCTTTCTCTCCATACCCCTTGATCCCTTTAGCCGAAAGGGCCACATATAACTCCCTCTTGAATATATCGAATGAACTGACCTCAACAACTCTCTGTGGTAGAGAATTCCACAGGTTCACAATTCTCCTCATCTCAGTCCTAAATGGCTTACCCTTATCCTAAACCCCTTATCATTAGACTGTGACACTTGGTTCTGGACTTCCCCAACATCGGGAACATTTTTCCTGCATCTAACCTGTCCAATCCCGTCAGAATTTTATATGTTTCTATGAGATTCCCCTCTCATTCTTCCAAATTCTAGTGAATATAAGCCTAGTCGATCCAGTCTTTCTTCATATGTCAGTCCTGCCATCCCAGGAATCAGTCTGGTGAACCTTCGCTGCACTCCCTCAATAGCAAGAATGTCCTTCCTCAGATTAGGAGACCAAAACTGAACACAATATTCAAGGTGTGGCCTCACCAAGGCCCTGTACAACTGCAGTAAGACCTCCCTGCTCCTATACTCAAATCCTTTCGCTATGAAGGCCAACATGCCATTTGCCGCCTTCACCGCCTGCTGTACCTACATGCCAACTTTCAATGACTGATGAACCATGACACCCAGGTCTCGTTGCACCTTCCCTTTTCCTAATCTGCCACCATTCAGATAATATTCTGCCTTCCTGTTTTTGCCACCAAAGTGGATAACCTCACATTTATCCACATTATACTGCATCTGCCATGCATTTGCCCATGCACCTAACCTGTCCAAGTCACCCTGCAGCCTCTTGGCATCCTCCTCGCAGCTCACACCACCACCCAGCTTAGTGTCATCTGCAAACTTGGAGATATTACACTCAATTCCCTCATCTAAATCATTGATGTATATTGTAAATAGCTGGGGTCCCAGCACTGAACCTTGTGGCACCCCACTGGTCACTGCCTGCCATTCTGAAAAGGACCCATTTATTCCGACTCGCTGCTTCCTGCCTGCCAACCAGTTCTCTATCCACGTCAGTACATTACCCCCAATACCATGTGCTTAATTTTGCACACTAATCTCTTGTGTGGGACCTTGTCAAAAGCCTTTTGAAAGTCCAAATACACCACACCCACTGGTTCTCCCTTGTCCACTCTGCTAGTTACAGCCTCAAAAAATTCCAGAAGATTTGTCAAGCATGATTTCCCCTTCATAAATCCATGCTGACTTGGACTGACCCTTTCAACACAACCTGTCAACCTATCTTTGGATTTATTTCCTTTTTCTCTAAAGAAAGCCTCCATAAACCCTCTGGTAAAAGGCCACAGGGCCAAGCAAACGGATCTGGCTGGTTCCCACTGTTGTGGTTGGAGTAAGGGGTGGGGGGAGAAATTCCTATTATTTGCATCTCCCGTTCATGCCCCATGAGACCGCCATGGGCAATGGCCATACCATCCTCGTGGGTCGCGAACCGGGCCACAATCTGCTCACACGGCGAAAATTAATGGGGAGGTGCGTGGCGCCATTTTGTTTCAATGGCCGACAACGGCCGTGGCCATGCGTTGGAAGATTTCACAGGGTCGGTGCCGCTCCTTCTGCAGCCCAGCTCCCCCATTGCAGAGCTCGCAGTGTGTCCCCTCCCCTTTAACGGAAGGGGTAGGCCCTCTTCTCCCGCCAGCGTTACGCGGCGTCTGTGTACCGCCGGAAAATTCCCGCGCTTAGCGCCCAAGTCCCGCCCCCAATGTTGCGCTCCATTTCCTCTCGGGCGGTAACTTCAATTTTGCGGCCAGGGAGGGATTTCCGCGCTGGGCGCAGGAAGTCGCGCCTTGATTACCGCCCCCCAAATGGGCCGCTACCGAATTTCGGCCCCGTGACATCTTGCTCCAACTGAGACCACACCTGGAGTACTGTACACAGCTTTGGTCTCCTTATCTGAGGAAGGATATATTTGCCTGAGAGGCGATGCACTGAACGTTCACTAGAGCGATCCCTGGTGGAGAGGGTTGTCCTCTGGGGAGCAATTGAGTAGATTGGGCCGATACTCTCTGGCGTTTAGAAGAATGAGAGGTGATCTCATTGAAACACAAGATTCTGAGGGGGATTGACAGGGTCGATGCTGAGAGTCTAGAACTAGGGGTCACAGGCTCAGGATAAGGGGTCGGCCTTTTAAGACTGAGATGAGGAGGAATTTCTTCACTCAGAGGGTGGTGAATCTTTGGAATTCTGTACCTCGGAGGGCTGTGGATGCTGAATCATTGAGTGTATTCAAGTCTGAGACAGATGATTGGACTCTAGAGGAATCAAAGTATATAGAGATCAGGCGGGAAAGGAGTTGAGGGTGAAGATCAGCCATGATCCTATTAAATGGTGGAGCAGACTCGAGGGCTGACTGGCCTACTCCTGCTCCTAATTATTGTGTTCTTATGTAAAGAGGATGAGATACAGGGAAAGATCAGAGAAAAGCTTGAGCACTACACTCTGGAGAAAAGTTTTACAGGGGAGCTTAGTGAGGCGGTATAGATGAGATGGACCATGAAATTACTCTTTGAGTCAGGGCAGGAGGACAGTGAATTAATGAAGTGACAGACTGTAGGGCAATAACAACAACTGGCATTTATATAGCGCCTGTGATGTGGTAAGACATCCCAAGGTGCTTCAAGGGCATTATCAAAACAAAATTGACACCGAGCCACATAAGGAGATATTAGGAGCGGTGACCGAAAGCTTGGTCACAGAGGTAGGTTTTAAGGAACGTTGTAACGTAGGAGAAAGAGGCGCAGTGGTTTAAGGATGGAGTCCCAGAGCTTAGGGTCTCGGCAGATAATGGTGGGATGATGAAAATCATGGATACGCAAGAGGCCAGAATTGGAGGAGCGCAGAGATGTTGGAGGGTTGTGGGGCTGGAAGAGATGACCAAGAAAGGGAGGGATGAAGCCATGGAGGGATTCGAACAGATAGATGAGAATTTTAAATTGCAGGCCTGGGAACCAATGTAGGGCAGTGAGCACATGGGGTGATGGGTGAACGGGACTTGGTGCGAGTTAGGACACCGGCAGCGAACACAGGGGGTGATGGATGAGCGGGACTTGGTGCGAGTTAGGACAGGGGTCAGCGAGCACAGGGGGTGATAGGTGAACGGGACTCGGTGCGAGTTAGGACACTGGGCAGTGAGCACATGGGGTGATGGGTGAGCGGGGACTTGGTGCGAGTTAGGACACGGGTCAGTGGGCACATGGGGTGATGGGTGAGCGGGACTTGGTGCGAGTTAGGACACGGGGCAGTGAGCACAGGGGGTGATGGGTGAACGGGACTCGGTGCGAGTTAGGACACTGGGCAGTGAGCACATGGGGTGATGGGTGAGCAGGACTCGGTGCGAGTTAGGACACAGATCAGCGAGCACAGGGGGTGATGGGTGAACGGGACTCGGTGCGAGTTAGGACACAGATCAGCCAGCACAGGGGGTGATGGGTGAACGGGACTCGGTGCGAGTTAGGACACAGGGCAGCAGAGTTTTGGATGAGCTGAAGTTTATGGAGGGAGCGACTCCTCATGGCACGACCAGCCTTTGTCCCTCTCATCCCAACCTTCTTAAGAATGTTCCCTTCCGTACTCTCACATATCCCCAGCCCATATAATTCTACACTTCTCCCCCCACACTTCTGGGCTCAACCACCCACTGCATGTTCCAGCGAGCTTTTCTGTTGCCTGTCTTCTCTGTGAACCATCAGCCACCATCTACAGGCTCCATGTCCACCCTGGCCACAGCACTGTGCCCGACTTCAAACCAGTTCTCCAAAGAAGTCTAGTTCCTCAAGGTCCGTCAATTTCCAGTCGTTAGCACCAGTGAGAGGTCACCTTCCCCTCCCCACTCCTCCCGGTCCACTCTTGTTCCCATTCCTCACCTGCCGCCCCTGCTTTGTAGTAACCGACCCGTTACAATTATTGTCTTTCAGCAGCTCCGTCGCAACCTCAAGTGTACGGATTGTGGCCATCACATCTCTTACTTTCTACTTGAGGATGAAATGATCCTCTGATGACTCTGGTTGTAAGCAATTCTTACAATTGCATCTCTTGGGTTTTTTAGTGCCCTCAAGGGGGCACTTGTAAAGTGTTTGGAGTGTGCCCCCCCCCCATCCCCCTTTAATCAGGGGACACTTGATTTTCTGGTTAATAGTTGTATGGACTGTGGCATCACAGATACAACCAATCAAAACCCTGCTGCAAACTGGCCACTTTCTGCCCATTTGTTGACGTCACCGCAGCAGGTTTGAGCGAGTTGATAGCAGGGCCTGGCTTCTTCCTCACTCCCAGCAACAACCGAAACCGACTGACCCTTTGTCAGCAGCTTGGCTTGCTGATAAACTTTCCCTCGACACTCAGTTCCGCTCCATCCGTGCAGCTCCTTGCCGCCCAACCTCCAATCCACTTCTCCAGCTCTCGTGTCCTGCCAGCTGTCCAAGTCTGCCTCTCGCTGTCTCCATCCTCCGCCTTCTGCTCACAGCTCCAGCCCATTTTCTCCCAGCGTTGAACGCGCTCCCACTCCCCTCCCTGGACCCTGGAGACCTCACCAGAAGGCGGGGGACGGAGAAGGCGAGAGTGAGACTGGAGCACCGACCTGGCCTCCATGTTGTAAGCACGGATATCGAGGCACTGGAGAAGATGCAAAAAAAGATTCACGAGAACGGTACCAAAACTGAGAGGATATAATTAGGAGAAAAGACAGAGCAGGCTGGGGCTCTCTAGAAAAGAGAAGGCAGAGAGCTGACCTGATCGAGCTTTTTACATTACGAAAAGGTTTTGATGGGGTAGACATAGAGAAAATGTTTCCACTTGTGGGGAGTCTAAAACTAGGGGCCATAAATATAAGAGAATCACTGATAAATCTAACAGGGAATTCAGGAGCAATGTCGTCACCCAGAGAGTGGTGAGACTGTGGGAGAATAGAAGGATATGCTGATAGGGTGCGAGGAAGCGGGGTGGGGCCATAAATGGAGCTGTGGGGCAGAATGGCCTATCTCTGTTCTGTAAATTCCATGTCATTTCATGTGTTTTCGCCCATCACTGGCTCGGCCTCTGCACAATTCCAATTTTGCCCTGTTACACCTGCAGTGCATCACTCCAAGTTATCCTCACCGTGCAAAATACTGATGATGCTGGCAATCTGAAATAAAAACAATGCTGGCAGCAGTATCTGCGGAGAGAGAGACACCCAGTCGCAGGCCTCCTTTTCATTCTTCGCCCTGGCTTGGTAACTGCTTGTAAACTGTTCCTTGTCTGCTCTCTCGGGTGGGAATAAAGGATCGCATGGCAGAAAGAGGGCTGCAAAATTACCTCCCCCCCCCCCCCCAGTCTTCAGCAGATCAACATGGAGCTGTGGTTTATATAAGCATTAAACCTCCTTAAATACATTGATGCTCTCTGCCTCAACTAGTCCAGCAGCAAGTGTCACATTCATCACATTCTGTGTAAAAAAAAACCTCTTAAACTCTTGATTCGAACTATCGGTGACTATCTTATATTGACACCCCTTCTGGACTCTCCACATCCACCCTATCCAACCCTTCATCATTTTAAAAACATCCATTTGTTCAACTGTGCACTGGGCAATGGTAGTTCAGGGAAATAAATTGCTGCTGTTGCATTCATCACACCAAATGTACAAAGCTGTACCATTGATCGAGGTCAGCCTGGTGTGAGCCTACAGCCCAGGAGCAGCTCACCAGGGGGATTTAGAGAGCCTGCTGACCCCACTAGTGTTTCCGCACTCCGGAGACTTGAGCCCACAATCTAGGTCGGCACTCCCAGTCCCTCGAGATCGAGGAAGACTTGCTTCCACTCTAAGAGTGAGTTCTCAGGTGACTGAACCGTCCAATACCAGAACCACAGTCCCTGTCACAGGTGGGACAGACAGTGGTTGAGGGAAGGGGAGGGTGGGACTGGTTTGCCGCACGCTCCTTCCGCTGCCTGCGCTTGGTTTCTGCATGCTCTCGGCGACGAGACTCGAGGTGCCCAACGCCCTCCCGGATGCACTTCCTCCACTTAGGGCGGTCTTTGGCCAGGGGCTCCCAGGTGTCGGTGGGGATGTTGCACTTTATCAGGGAGGCTTTGAGGGTGTCCTTGTAACGGATCCTTGCAGTGCGACAGCTGCAGGAAAAATGCAGAGAGTAGCGCCAGCCCTTATACATGGCCGCCTTCGACCTTACAAAGGCCGTTGATACTGTCAACCGCGAGGGTCTATGGAGCATCCTCCTCCATTTTGGATGCCCCCAAAAGTTCGTCAACATCCTTCGCCTGCTCCATGACGACATGCAGGCCGTGATCCTTACCAACGGATCCACCACAGACCCAATCCACGTCCGGACCGGGGTCAAGTAGGGCTGTGTCATCGCTCCAACCCTCTTCTCAATCTTCCTCGCTGCCATGCTCCACCTCATAGTCAACAAGCTCCCCGCTGGAGTGGAACTAAACTACAGAACCAGTGTTTACATCAGATATACAACACAGAAACAAGCCATTAGTCCCAACCAGTCCTTGCTGCGTTCATGCTCCACTCGAGGCCCCTCTCGCCTGTCCTCATCTAAATCTATCAGCATAACCCTCTATTCCATGCTCCCTCATATACTTGTCCAGCCTCCCCTTAAATGCATCGATACTATTCGCTTCAACCACTCCCTGTGGCAGCGAGTTGGAGACTATCGTATATTGATGGCCCCTAGTTATGCTCTTCCCCACAAGTGGAAACATTCTCTCTGTATCCATTCTTTACCTTAGCCAATCTTAAATTCAAAAGGTGAATAAAGCTGTTGAAAGTTTTCAGCCAATGAGGACCTGACGTTGTGACTCCGCCTCTTAAAGGAGGTCATTTTAAGCCAATGAGAGCGGGCAGGTGGAGAAAGACTATCATTTCTATAGCGCCTTTCACAACCTCAGGACGTCCCAAAGCGCCTTACAGCCAATTAAATAATCGTAACTACTGTTGTAATGTAGGAAAAGCGGCAGCCATTTTTTGCAAAGCAAGCTCCCACAAACAGCATCTGTTTCAGTGACGTTGGTTGAGGGATAAAAGTTGGCCAGGACACTAGGACAAACTACTCTTCGAAATAGTACCATGGGATCTTTTACATCCATCTGAAAGGGAAGACAGGGCCCCGGTTTAACTTCTCATCCGAAAGAGGCATCTCCAACAGTGCAGCATTCCCTCAGTACTCAGGGACTGAGTGTAACGTAGCCAAGTTTGCTGATGATACAAAGATGGGAGGAAAAGCAATGTGCGAGGAGGACACAAAAAATTTGCAAAAGGACATAGACAGGCTAAGTGAGTGGGCAAAAATTTGGCAGATGGAGTATAATGTCAGAAAGTGTGAGGTCATGCACTTTGGTGGAAAAAAATCAAAGAGCAAGTTATTATTTAAATGAAGAAAGATTGCAAAGTGCTGCAGTACAGCGGGACGTGGGGGTACTTGTGCATGAAACACAAAAGGATAGTATGCAGGTACAGCAAGTGATCAGGAAGGTCAATGGAATATTGACCTTTATTGCGAAGGGGATGGAGTATAAAAGCAGGGAAGTCTTGCTACAGCTATACAGGGTATTGGTGAGGCCACACCGGGAATACTGCGTGCAGTTTTGGTTTCCATATTTACGAAAGGATATACTTGCTTTGGAGGCAGTTCAGAGAAAGTTCACTCGGTTGATTCTGGAGATGAGGGGGTTGACTTATGAGGAAAGGTTGAGTAGGTTGGGCCTACTCATTGGAATTCAGAAGAATGAGAGGTGATCTTATCGAAATGTATAAGATTATGAGGTGGCTTGACAAGGTGGATGCAGAGAGGATGTTTCCACTGATGGGGGAGACTAGAACTAGGGGGCATGATCTTAGAATAAGGGGCCGCCCATTTAAAACAGAGATGAGGAGGAATTTCTTCTCTCAGAGGATTGTAAATCTGTGGAATTCGCTGCCTCAGAGAGCTGTGGAAGCTGGGACATTGAATAAATTTAAGTCAGAGATAGACAGTTTCTTAACCGATAAGGGAATAAGGGGAGCGGGTGGGGAAGTGGAGCTGAGTCCATGATCGGATCAGCCATGATCGTATTAAATGGCCTACTCCTGCTCTTATTTCTTATGTTCTTATGTACTGACCCAGACAGTGCGACACTCTCTCAGCACTTCCCCTCTGACATTGCAGTACTCCCTCAGTACTGCCCCTCCTACAGTACAGCACTCCCTCAGTACTGCCCCTCCTACAGTACAGCACTCCCTCAGTACTGCCCCTCCGACAGTGCGGCGCTCCCTCAGTACTGCCCCTCCGACAGTGCAGCACTCCCTTAGTACTGCCCCTCCGACAGTACAGCACTCCCTCAGTACTGCCCCACCAACAGTACAGCACTCCCTCAGTACTGCCCCTCTGACAGTGCGGCGCTCCCTCAGTACTGCCCCTCCGACAGTACAGCACTCCCTTAGTACTGCCCCTCCGACAGTACAGCACTCCCTCAGTACTGCCCCTCTGACAGTGCGGCGCTCCCTCAGTACTGCCCCTCCGACAGTACAGCACTCCCTCAGTACTGCCCCTCCAACAGTACAACACTCCCTCAGTACTGCCCCTCCAACAGTACAACACTCCCTCAGTACTGCCCCTCCTACAGTACAGCACTCCCTCAGTACTGCCCCTCCGACAGTGCGGCGCTCCCTCAGTACTGCCCCTCCGACAGTGCAGCACTCCCTTAGTACTGCCCCTCCGACAGTACAGCACTCCCTCAGTACTGCCCCACCAACAGTACAGCACTCCCTCAGTACTGCCCCTCTGACAGTGCGGCGCTCCCTCAGTACTGCCCCTCCGACAGTACAGCACTCCCTTAGTACTGCCCCTCCGACAGTACAGCACTCCCTCAGTACTGCCCCACCAACAGTGCAGCACTCCCTCAGTACTGCCCCTCCGACAGTGCAGCACTCCCTCAGTACTGCCTCTCTGACAGTGCGGCACTCCCTCAGTATTGCCCCTCCCACAGTGCAACACTCCCTCAGTACTGCCCCTCCGACAGTCATATAATTTCATAGGCAGTCCCTCGGAATCGAGGAGGACTTGCTTCCACTCCCAAAGTGAGTTCTTTGATGGCTGAACAGTCCGATATGAGAGCCACAGACCCTGTTACAGGTGGGACAGACATTCGTCGAGGGAAGGGGTCAGAGTGGGGCTGGTTTGCCGTACGTTTCTTCCGCTGCCTGCGCCTGACCTCTTCATGCTCTTTGCGTTGAGGTTCGAAGAGCTCAACGCCCTCCCGGATGGACTTTCTCCACCTCGGGCGGTCAGCGGCCAGGGTCTCCCAGGTGTCAGTGGTGATGTTGCACTTTACCAGGGAGGCTTTGAGGGTGTCCTTATAACGTTTCCGCTGTCCTCCTTTGGCTCGTTTACCCTGAAGGAGCTCCGCATAAAGTATTTGCTTAGGGAGTCTTGTATCTGGCATGTGTACTATGTGGCCTGCCCAGCGAAGCTGATCGAGTGTGGTCAGTGCTTCAATACTGGGGATGTTAGCCTGGTCGAGGACACTGATGTTGGTGCTCCTGTCCTCCCAGGGGATTTGCAGCACGCCAGTTGCAGGAAAAATGCAGGGAGCAGCGCCAGCTCTCCGACAGTGCAGCGCTCCCTCAGTACTGCCCCTCCGACATGTGCAGCGCTCCCTCAGTACTGCCCCTCCGACAGTGCAGCGCTCCCTCAGTACTGTCCCTCCGACAGTGCAGCGCTCCCTCAGTACTGTCCCTCCGACAGTGCAGCACTCCCTCAGTACTGCCCCTCCGACAGTGCAGCGCTCCCTCAGTACTGCCCCTCCGACAGTGCAGCGCTCCCTCAGTACTGTCCCTCCGACAGTGCAGCACTCCCTCAGTACTGCCCCTCCGACAGTGCAGCGCTCCCTCAGTACTGCCCCTCCGACAGTGCGGCACTCCCTCAGTACTGCCCCTCCGACAGTGCGTCACTCCCTCAGTACTGTCCCTCCGACAGTGCAGCACTCCCTCAGTACTGCCCCTCCGACAGTGCAGCGCTCCCTCAGTACTGTCCCTCCGACAGTGCAGCACTCCCTCAGTACTGCCCCTCCGACAGTGCAGCGCTCCCTCAGTACTGTCCCTCCGACAGTGCAGCACTCCATCAGTACTGCCCCTCCGACAATGCAACACTCCCTCAGTACTGCCCCTCCGACAGTGCAGCACTCCCTCAGTACTGCCCCTCCGACAGTGCAGCGTTCCCTCAGTACTGCCCCTCCGACAGTGCAGCACTCCATCAGTACTGACCCTCCGACAGTGCAGCGCTCCCTCAGTACTGACCCTCCGACAGTGCAGCGCTCCCTCAGTACTGCACCTCCGACAGTGCAGCGCTCCCTCAGTACTGCACCTCTGACAGTGCAGCGCTCCCTTAGTACTGCCCCTCCGACAGTGCAGCACTCCCTCAGTACTGCCCCTCCGACAGTGCAGCACTCCCTCAGTACTGCCCCTCCCACAGTACAACACTCCCCCAGTACTGCCCCTCCGACAGTGCGGCACTCTCTCAGTACTGCCCCTCCGACAGTGCAGCGCTCCCTCAGTACTGCCCCTCCGACAGTGCGGCACTCCCTCAGTACTGCCCCTCCGACAGTGCGGCACTCCCTCAGTACTGCCCCTCCGACAGTGCAGCGCTCCCTCAGTACTGCCCCTCCGACAGTGCGGCGCTCCCTCAGTACTGCCCCTCCGACAGTGCGGCACTCCCTCAGTACTGCACTGCATATGTTAACCTAGATTTTGGGTCAAATCTCTGGAGTGGGCCACAAACCCACAAGAGTGCCCCAGCGTTGAATTTTCTGCGGCACTGCTTCTGTTGCCATCGCAGTCTTGGGGCTATATTGATGTTAATGACGGAGTGGACTAGGCGATGGTCCGTCCAGCAGTTGACTCCCGTCATGGCGCGGGTGATGCGCACGTCCTTGCGATCCCTGGCTCGGACGATGACATAGTTGAGCAGATGCCAGAGCTTGGAGCGAGGGTGTTGCCACGATGTCTTGGACTTGTCCCTCTGACGGAACAAGGAGATGACAAAGTCGTGTTCCAAGTATTTTGTCAGGAGCAAGGTACCGCTGGAGATAGTTTTCCCAACCCCTCTCTGCCGATCACACCTCCTCAGAGTCTGTGTCCTTTCCGACTCTGGTGCTGAAGTCACCGAGGAGGATCAGTTTGTCGTCCGTAGGGACTCGGGGCAGGGATTGTTCGAGGTTGGAGTAGAATTCCTCTTTGGTCTCATCTGTTGCGTTGAGTGTTGGGTCATATGCGCTGATAACTGACGCACTGGTTCCGGGATAGGGTGAGTCGGAGAGTCATGAGATGTTCACTTATCCCGCAGTGGGGGGGGGTCTCTGAGACAGCCCACCAGCTCATTCTTGATGGCGAAGCCAACTCCATGGAGGCGGCGTTCTGCTGGTTTGCCTATCTAGAAGGTGTAACCACCACCTTGTTCTTTGAGCTGGCCTTCCCCTGCCCGCCGGGTCTCTCTCAGGGTGGCGATGTCGATGTTGAAGTGTCTAAGTTCCTGGTCAACGATGGTGGTGCGGCGTTCCGGTCTGTCGCTGTTGGGGTTGTCCATGAGGGTCCTGACGTTCCAGGTCCCAAACTTCATTTTAAAGGGTGGAAGATGCCTGTGCGTGAGTTCTTTTAACGTGGGGTGGCCGTTGCACACCGGCCACCACACGGGCTTAGCAGAGCGAGGTCTTGGCCCAGTGGCAAGAGGGTCTGAGACGACTGGAGACCAGGCACTGCTGTATGGGCCGAGATACCTACGGTGGGATGTGAGCCTTCAGGAGGTGGTGAGGGACCGAGGTGTGGAGGGCGAGGGTGGGAGCCACTGGGGCCCTGCTCATTTTTGTTGGCTGCAGCCTGCTCCATCTTGCTTCTTGGTGAGCCGCTGGAGAGGACAAGGCGGCTGCCGCCAAGTTCAAACCCGAGAGGTCCGTGAGCGGCCATAGCTTCTTCCTGACCTGGGGATGTGGCTGGTAGACTTCACAGGCACCTAGTATAGGTGGTGGTGGCAGGGGCCGGGGGAGATTGGGGGAGGGCCTCAGATGGCCACGGGGTGGAGATGGTCAGCAGAACTCCCGAGGGAGCTGCCGTCCCAGGCGCCATATTAGTGTCATGAATAGAATCCGACTGCGGGAAAGTTGTTGCAAGAATCCTCCTCAACCATCTTCTCCCTGTGGCTGAGGAGCTCCTCCCAGAGACACAGTGCGGATTCAGTCCACTACGGGGTACAACGGACATGATCTTCACCGCACAACTGCAAGAGAAATGCACCAACCCACATGGCCTTCTTTGACCTTACAAAGGCCTTTGACACTGTCAACTGTGAGGGACTATGGAGCGTCCTCCTCCATTCCCGCTGCCCCCAAATGTTTGTCACCATCCTCCGCCTGCTCTATGACGACATGCAGGCCGTGATCCCGACCAACGGATCCACCACAGGCCCAATCCACTCAGTTGACCCCGCTCCATGACCAGATCAGACCAGGCCCCGCTCCATGACCAGACCAGACCAGGCCCCGCTCCATGACCAGACCAGACCAGGCCCAGCTCCATGACCAGGCCCCGCTCCATGACCAGACCAGACCAGGCCCCGCTCCATGACCAGACCAGACCGGGCCCCGCTCCATGACCAGACCAGACTGGGCCCCGCTCCATGACCAGATCAGACTGGGCTCTGCTCCATGACCAGACCAGACTGGGCTCCGCTCCATGACCAGACCTGACTGGGCTCCGCTCCATGACCAGACCAGACCCCGCTCCATGACTAGACCAGACTGGGCCCTGCTCCATGACCAGACCAGACCGGGCTCCGCTCCATGACCAGACCTGACTGGGCTCCGCTCCATGACCAGACCAGACCAGACCCCGCTCCACGAGCAGACCACACCGGGCCTTGCTCCATGACCAGACCAGACCGGGCCCCGCTCCACGACCAGACTAGACCGGGCCCCGCTCCATGACCAGACCTGACTGGGCCCTGCTCCATGACCAGACCAGACTGGGCCCCGCTCCATGACCAGACCTGACTGGGCCATGTTCCATGACTAGACCAGACCGGGCCCCGCTCCATGACCAGACCAGACTGGGCCCTGCTCCATGACCAGACCAGACTGGGCCCTGCTCCATGACCAGACCAGACTGGGCCCTGCTCCACGACCAGACCAGACTGGGCCCTGCTCCACGACCAGACCAGACTGGGCCCTGCTCCATGACCAGACCAGACCGGGCCCTGCTCCATGACCAGACCCTGCTCCATGACCAGACCAGACTGGGCCCTGCTCCATGACCAGACCTGACTGGGCCCTGCTCCATGACCAGACCTGTCTGGGCCCTGCTCCACGACCAGACCTGACTGGGCCCTGCTCCACGACCAGACCAGACTGGGCCCTGCTCCATGACCAGACCAGACTGGGCCCTGCTCCATAACCAGACCAGACTGGGCCCTGCTCCATGACCAGACCAGACTGGGCCCTGCTCCATGACCAGACCAGACTGGGCCCTGCTCCATGACCAGACCAGACTGGGCCCTGCTCCATGACCAGACCAGACCGGGCCCTGTTCCACGACCAGACCAGACCGGGCCCTGCTCCATGACCAGACCAGACCGGGCCCTGCTCCATGACCAGACCTGACTGGGCCCTGCTCCATGACCAGACCAGACTGGGCCCTGCTCCACGACCAGACCAGACTGGGCCCTGCTCCACGACCAGACCTGACTGGGCCATGTTCCACGACCAGACCAGACTGGGCCCTGCTCCACGACCAGACCAGACTGGGCCCTGCTCCACGACCAGACCAGACTGGGCCCTGCTCCACGACCAGACCAGACTGGGCCCTGCTCCACGACCAGACCAGACTGGGCCCTGCTCCACGACCAGACCAGACTGGGCCCTGCTCCATGACCAGACCAGACTGGGCCCTGCTCCATGACCAGACCAGACTGGGCCCTGTTCGATGACCAGACCAGACTGGGTCCTGTTCCATGACCAGACTCGCTCTGCTCCCAACAGCCGAAGGCAGTGCTGGCCGAGAGAGATCAGTGTATGCCCAGTTACTGAACTTTAGCTGCTAATCGTTGGGTTAAAGACCGTGGAGGATATACAGCATCCTGAACCCCTGCTCCTGGGCACCAGGGAGATACTGGGAGGATTTACAGCAGAGGTCAATGTTGTGTATCTGTAAAGCATGCACTCCCTTGTTCCGCCACCAGGGAGCGCATCCCCTGAAGTCCCAAGGGATCCCAGCATCCCTTGGGAGCACTGTATATAAGCCGGCTCCTAAGGCCTGTTCCAGACTCTGGAATGTCTTACTAAAGACTGTGGTCACTGTTACTTTAACCTCCCTGTGTGCAGTCTCATCTGTGTTAGTAACACAATAACTGCCAATGAGTATACGAATCCAATGCAAACATAGAAACATAGAAAATAGGTGCAGGAGTAGGCCATTCGGCCCTTCGAGCCTGCACCGCCATTCAATAAGATCATGGCTGATCAGTCCCTCAGTACCCCTTTCCTGCTTTCTCTCCATACCACTTGATCCCCTTAACCGTAAGGGCCACATCTAACTCCCTCTTGAATATATCCAGTGAACTGGCATCAACAACTCTCTGCGGCAGGGAATTCCACAGGTGAACAACTCTCTGAGTGAAGAAGTTTCTCCTCATCTCAGTCCTAAATGGCCTACCCCTTATCCTAAGACTATGTCCCCTGGTTCTGGACTTCCCCAACATCGGGAACATTCTTTCCGCTTCTAACCTGTCCAGTCCCGTCACAATCTTACATGTTTCTACAAGGTCCCCTCTCATCCTTCTAAACTCCAGTGAATAAAGGCCCAGTTGATCCAGTCTCTCCTCATATGACAGCCCAGCCATCCCTGGAATCAGTCTGGTGAACCTTCGCTGCACTCCCTCAATAGCAAGAGCGTCCTTCCTCAGATTAGGAGACCAAAACTGAACACAATATTCCAGGTGAGGCCTCACCAAGGCCCTGTACAACTGCAGTAAGACCTCCCTGCTCCTATACTCAAATCCCCTAGCTATGAAGGTCAACACACCATTTGCTTTCTTCACCGCCTGCTGTACCTGCATGCCCACTTTCAGTGACTGATGTACCATGACATCCAGATCTCGCTGCACCTCCCCTTTTCATAATCTGTCACCATTCAGATAATATTCTGCCTTCGTGCTTTTAACCGCAAAATGGATAACCTCACCTTTATCCACATTATACTGCATCTGCCATGCATTTGCCCACTCACCTAACCTGTCCAAGTCACCCTGCAGCCTCATAGCATCCTCCTCACAGCTCACACCGCCACCCAGCTTAGTGTCATCTGCAAACTTGGAGATATTACCCTCAATTCCTTCATCCAAATTGTTAATGTATATTGTGAAGAGCTGGGGTCCCAGCACTGAGCCCTGCGGCACTCCATTAGTCACTGCCTGCCATTCTGAAAAGGACCCGTTTATCCCGACTCTCTGCTTCCTGTCTGCCAACCAGTTCTCTATCCACGTCAGTACATTATCCCCAATACCATGTGCTTTGATTTTGCACACCACTCTCTTGTGTGGGACCTTGTCAAAAGCCTTCTGAAAGTCCAAATACACCACATCCACTGGTTCTCCCTTGTCCACTCTGCTAATTACATCCTCAAAAAATTCCAGAAGATTGGTCAAGCATGATTTCCCTTTCATAAATCCATGCTGACTTGGTCCGATCCTGTCACTGCTTTCCAAATGCGCTGCTATTTCATCCTTAATAATTGATTCCAACATTTTCCCCACTACTGATGTCAGGCTAACCGGTCTATAATTCCCCGTTTTCTCTCTCCCTCCTTTTTTAAAAAGTGGTGTTACATTAGCTACCCTCCAGTCCATAGGAACTGATCCAGAGTTGATAGACTGTTGGAAAATGATCACCAATGCATCCACTATTTCTAGGGCCACTTCCTTGAGTACTCTGGGATGCAGACTATCAGACCCCGGGGATTTATCGGCCTTCAATCCCATCAATTTTCCTAACACAATTTCCCGCCTAATAAGGATATCCTTCAGTTCCTCCTTCTCACTAGATCCACTGTCCTCTAGTACATTTGGAAGGTTATTTGCATCTTCCTTCGTGAAGACAGAACCGAAATATCGGTTCAATTGGTCCGCCATTTCTTTGTCCCCCATTATAAATTCACCTGAATCCGACTGCAAGGGACCTACATTTGTCTTCACTAATCTTTTTCTCTTCACATATTTATAGAAGCT
This sequence comes from Pristiophorus japonicus, assembly GCF_044704955.1. Classification (NCBI taxonomy): domain Eukaryota; kingdom Metazoa; phylum Chordata; class Chondrichthyes; family Pristiophoridae; genus Pristiophorus; species Pristiophorus japonicus. The sequence continues at coordinate 296,690,983 of NC_091981.1, read as the reverse complement.
TTTGCAGTCAGTTTTTATATTTCCTGCAAGCTTCCTCTCGTACTCTATTTTCCCCCTCTTAATTAAACCCTTATTCCTCCTCTAATTCTAATTCTAATTTTCTAAATTTCTCCCAGTCCTCAGGTTTGTTGTTTTTTCTGGCCAATTTATATGCCTCTTCCTTGGCTTTAACACTATCCTTAATTTCCCTTGTTAGCCATGGCTGAGCCACCTTCCCAGTTTTATTTTTAATCCAGACAGGGATGTACAATTGCTGAAGTTCATCCATATGATCTTTAAATGTTTGCCATTGCTTATCCACCGTCAACCCTTTGAGTATCGTTGCCAGTCTATTCTAGCCAATTCACGCCTCATACCGTCGAAGTTACCTTTCCTTAAGTTCAGGACGCGAGTTTCCGAATTAACTGTGTCACTCTCCAACTTAATAAGGAATTCTACCATATTATGGTCACTCTTCCCCAAGGGGCCTCGCACAACAAGATTTCTCATTACATATCACCCAGTCTAGGATGGCCAGCTCCCTAGTTGGTTCCTCGACATATTGGTCGAGAAAACCATCCCGAATACACTCCAGAAAATCCTCCTCCACCACATTGCTACCAGTTTGGTTAGCCCAATCAATATGTATATTAAAGTCACCCATGATAACTGCTGTACCTTTATTGCACACATCCCTAATTTCTTGTGTGATGCTGTCCCCAACCTCACTACTACTGTTTGGTGGTCTATACACAATTCCCACTAACGTTTTCTGCCCTTTGGTATTCCGCAGCTCCACCCATACCGATTCCACATCATCCAGGCTAATGTCCCTCCTTACAATTGCATTAATTTCCTCTTTAACCAGCAATGCCACCCCGCCTCCTTTTCCTTTCTGTCTAGCCTTCCTAAATGTTGAATACCCCTGGATGTTGAGTTCCCAGCCTTGGTCACCCTGGAGCCATGTCTCCGTAATCCCAATTACATCATATCCGTTAACTGCTATCTGTGCAGTTAATTCGTCCACCTTATTCCGAATACTCTTCGCATTGAGGCACAGAGCCTTCAGGCTTGTCTTTTTAACACACTTTGCCCCTTTAGAATTTTGCTGTAATGTGACCCTTTTTGTTTTTTGCCTTGGGTTTCTCTGCCCTCTATTTTTACTTTTCTTCTTTTACATATTTTGCTTCTGACTACCCATTTTATTTCCCTCTGACTCCCTGCATAAGTTCCCATCCCCCTGCCATATTAATTTAACTCCTCCCCAACAGCACTAGCAAAGATGCAGCAAACTGTGGGCTTCCTGGAGAAGTTCTCAGCAGGTAAGGACTGGGAAGCCTATGTCGAATGGCTAGACCAGTACTTTGTAGTCAACGAGCTGGACGGAGAAGGAAGCACTGCAAAAAGGAGAGTGGTCCTCCTCACGGTCTGCGAGGCACCGACCTACATCCTCATGAAGAATCTTCTGGCTCCGGTGAAACCCACAGATAAGTTGTATGAGGAGCTGTGTACACTGGTTCGGGAGCATCTTAACCCGAGGGAGAGCGTGCTGATGGCGAGGTATCGGTTCTACACATGCCAGCGATCTGAAGGTCAGGAAGTGGTGAGCTACGTCGCCGAGCTAAGGCGACTTGCAGGACAATGTGAGTTTGATGGCTACCTGGAGCAGATGCTCAGAGACTTTCTTGTACTGGGCATTGGCTACGAGACCATCCTACGAAAACTTTAACTGTAGAGACACCGACCCTAAGTAAGGCCATTGCGATAGCGCAGGCATTTATGTCCACCAGTGATAACACCAAACAAATCTCTCAGCACACATAAATTAACTGGAACTGTGTTTGCCAGCAGAAATATACAGGGCTGAAACCATGAGTGTGCAACTGCCAGCAGGCCTCAGGTGACCCAGATGACTCAGAGTCCGCAACAAAGGATGAATGCAAGGCAATTCACACCTTGTTGGCATTGTGGAGGCTTCCATTCAGTCTATTCATGCCGCTTCAAAGGGTATGTTTGCAAGAGCTGTGGAACAATGGGGCACCTTCAACGAGCTTGCAGACAAGCTGCAAGCTCTGCAAAACCTGCTAACCACCACGTGGCAGAGGAAGATCGGTCCATGGTGGATCAAAGCAATTTCGAGCCTCAGTGAGAGGAGGCAGATGCTGAAGTACATGGGGTGCACACATTTTCGACGAAATGTCCACCTATAATGCTAAATGCTAAATGTAAAATTGAATGGCTTACCCGTAGCCATGGAACTGGACACTGGCGCTAGCCAATCCATCATGAGTAAAAAGATGTTTGAGAGACTGTGGTGCAACAAGGCACTCAGACCAGCCCTGAGCCCCATCCACACGAGACTGAGAATGTACACCAAAGAGCTCATCACTGTCCTGGGCAACGTCATGGTCAAGGTCACCTATGAGGGCACGGTGCATGAACTGCCACTCTTGATTGTCCCGTGCGATGGCCCCACACTGCTTGGAAGGAGCTGGCTGGGCAAAATCTGCTGGAACTGGGATGACATCCGAGCGCTATTACATGTCGATGAGGCCTTATGTACCCAGGTTCTTAACAAATTCCCTTCCCTTTTTGAGCCAGGTATTGGAAACTTTTCCAGGGCGAAGGTGCGGATCCACTTGGTCCCAGAGGCATGACCCATTCACCACAAGGCGCAAGCGGTACCTCATATGATGAGGGAGAGAGTGGAAATTGAGCTGGACAGGCTGCAACGCGAGGGCATCATCTCCCCAGTGGAATTCAGTGAGTGGGCCAGCCCGATTGTTCCAGTACTCAAAAGTGATGGCACGGTCAGGATTTGCAGCGATTATAAAGTAACTATTAATCGTTTCTCACTACAGGACCAATACCCGCTATCTAAGTTAGACGACCTATTTGCGATGCTGGCAGGAGGCAAGATGTTCACCAAGCTCGACCTGACTTTGGTCTACATGACGCAGGAGCTGGAGGAGTCTTCGAAGGGCCTCACCTGCATCAACACGCACAAGGGACTGTTCATCTACAACAGATGCCCGTTTGGAATTCGGTCGGCTGCAGCGAGCTTTCAGAGAAACAGGGAGAGCCTACTCAAGTCACACACGGTGGTTTTTCAGGACGACATATTGTTCACGGGTTAGGACACCGTCGAGCACCGACAAAACCTGGAGGAGGTCCTCCAGCAACTGGATTGCGTAGGGCTGCGGCTGAAGAGGTCGAAATGCGTCTTCATGGCAACAGAAGTGGAGTTTTTGGGGAGAAAGATGGCGGCGGACGACATTCGGCCCACAGACACCAAGACAGAGGCTATCAGGAATGCGCCCAGGGCCACAGAACGTCACGGAGCTGCGGTCGTTCCTGGGACTCAACTATTTTGGTAACTTCCTGCTGGGGTTAAGCACCCTCTTAGAGCCCCTACATGTGTTATTGCGTAAAGGTGAGAACTGGGTATGGGGAAAAAAACCAAGTAATTGCTTTTGCGAAAGCCAGAAACATTTTATGTTCCAACAAGCTGCTTGTATTGTATAACCGGTGTAAAAGACTTGTGCTAACATGTGATGCATCGTCGTACGGAGTCGGGTGTGTATTACAACAAGCTAACGGTGCAGGGAAGCTGCAACCTGTCGCCTATGCCTCCAGGAGCTTGTCTAAGGCCGAGAGGGCCTACAGCATGATTGAGAAAGAGGCATTAGCGTGTGTGTTTGGGGTAAAGAAAACGCATCAGTTCCTGTTTGGCCTCAAATTTGAGCTGGAAACCGATCACAAGCCCCTCATATATCACTGTTCGCTGAAATCAAGGGGATAAATACTAATGCCTCAGCCCGCATACAAAGGTGGGCACTCACGTTATCAGCGTATAACTATACCATCCGCCACTGGCCAGGCACCGAGAACTGTGCGGATCCTCTCAGTTGGCTACCATTGCCCACCACGGGGGTGGAAATGGCACAGCCTGCAAACTTGTTGATGGTGGCGCAGCCCGCAGACTTGTTGATGGTCATGGAAGCATTTGAAAATGATAAATCACCTGTCACGGCCCGCCAGATTAGGACTTGGACCAGCCAAGATCCTCTGCTGTCCCGAGTCAAAAACTGTGTACTGCATGGGAGCTGGGCCAGCATCCCATAATCAAGCCATTCCAGCGGCGAAAAGACGAGCTGTCCATTCAGGCAGACTGTCTGTTGTCGGGTAACCGCGTAGTGCTACCCAAAAAGGGCAGGGAGACGTACATCTCCGATATCCACAGCACACACCTGGGTATAGTAATGATGAAAGCGATAGCCAGATCCCACGTGTTGTGGCCCGGTATCGACTCTGACTTAGAGTCCTGTGTACGGCAATGCAGCGTATGTGGTCAGTTAAGCAACGTGCCCAGAGAGACACCACTAAGTTTGTGGTCCTGGCCCTCCAGACCATGGTCGAGGATCCATGTCGACTATGCGGGCCCGTTTCTCAGTAAAATGTTCCTGGTGGTGGTGGATGCTTTTTCAAAATGGATTGAATGTGAAATAATGTTGGGAAGCACCGTCACCGCCACCATTGAAAGCCTGAGGGCCATGTTTGCCACCCACGGCCTGCCTGACATACTGGTCAGTGACAACGGGCCATGTTTCACCAGTGCCGAATTTAAAGAATTCATGACCCGCAATGGGATCAAACATGTCACCTCGGCCCCGTTTAAACCAGCCTCCAATGGGCAGGCAGAGCGGGCAGTACAAACAATCAAACAGAGCCTTAAACGAGTCACAGAAGGCTCACTCCAAACCCGCCTGTCCCAAGTACTGCTCAGCTACCGCACGAGACCCCACTCGCTCACAGGGGTGCCCCCAGCTGAGCTACTCATGAAAAGGACACTTAAAACCAGACTCTCATTGGTTCACCTCAACCTGTATGATCGGGTAGAGAACAGGCGGCAGCAACAAAATGTAAACGATGGTCGCGCCACTGTGTCACGGGAAATTGATCTGAATGACCCTGTGTATGTGCTAAACTATGGACATGGTCCCAAGTGGATCGCGGGCACGGTGATAGCTAAAGAAGGGAGTAGGGTGTTTGTAGTCAAACTAGACAATGGACAAATTTGCAGAAAGCACCTGGACCAAACGAGGCTGCGGTTCACAGACCGCCCTGAACAACCCACAGCAGACACCACCTTTTTCGAGCCCACAACACACACCCAAAGGATCAATGACACCACCCCGGACCAGGAAATCGAACCCATCACGCCCAACAGCCCAGCAAGGCCAGGCTCACCCAGCAGCCCTGCAGGGCTAACAACACGCCAGCCCAGCGAGGGCACAGCCAACACACCAGAACAGACACAAGAACATATGAATTGGGAACAGGAGAAGGCCATCTAGCCCCTCGAGCCTGCTCCGCCATTCAACAAGATCATGGCTGATCTGGCCGTGGACTCAGCTCCACTTACCCGCCCGCTCCACATAACCTTTAATTCCCTTATTGGCTAAAAATCTATCTATCTGTGACTTGAATACATTCAATGAGCTAGCCTCAACTGCTTCCCTGGGCAGAGAATTCCACAGATTCACAACCCTCTGGGAGAAGAAATTCCTTCTCAACTCGGTTTTAAATTGGCTCCCCTGTATTTTGAGGCTGTGCCCCCTAGTTCTAGTCTCCCCGACCAGTGGAAACAACCTCTCTGCCTCTATCTTGTCTATCCCTTTCATTATTTTAAATGTTTCTATAAGATCACCCCTCATCCTTCTGAACTCCAACGAGTAAAGACCCAGTCTACTCAATCTATCATCATAAGGTAACCCCCTCATCTCCAGAATCAGCCTAGTGAATCGTCTCTGTACCCCCTCCAAAGCTAGTACATTCTTCCTTAAGTAAGGTGACCAAAACTGCACGCAGTACTCCAGGTGCGGCCTCACCAATACCCTGTACAGTTGCAGCTGGACCTCCCTGCTTTTGTACTCCATCCCTCTCGCAATGAAGGCCAACATTCCATTCGCCTTCCTGATTACCTGCTGCACCTGCAAACTAACTTTTTGGGATTCATGCACAAGGACCCCCAGGTCCCTCTGCACCGCAGCATGATGTAATTTCTCCCCATTCAAATAATATTCCCTTTTACTGTTTTTTTTCCCAAGGTGGATGACCTCACATTTTCCGACATTGTATTCCATCTTCCAAACCTTAGCCCATTCGCTTAACCTATCCAAATCTCTTTGCAGCCTCTCTGTGTCCTCTACACAACCCGCTTTCCCACTAATCTTTGTGTCATCTGCAAATTTTGTTACACTACACTCTGTCCCCTCTTCCAGGTCATCTATGTATATTGTAAACAGTTGTGGTCCCAGCACCGATCCATGTGGCACACCACTAACCACCGATTTCCAACCCAAAAAGGACCCATTTATCCCGACTCTCTGCTTTCTGTTCGCCAGCCAATTCTCTATCCATGCTAATATATTTCCTCTGACTCCGCGTACCTTTATCTTCTGCAGTAACCTTTTGTGTGGCACCTTATCGAATGCCTTTTGGAAATCTAAATACACCACATCCATCGGTACACCTCTATCCACCATGCTCGTTATATCCTCAAAAAATTCCAGTAAATTAGTTAAACATGATTTCCCCTTCATGAATCCATGTTGCGTCTGCTTGATTGCACTATTCCTATTTAGATGTCCTGCTATTTCTTCCTTAATGATAGTTTCAAGCATTTTCCCCACTACAGATGTTAAACTAACCGGCCTATAGTTACCTGAATTTTGTCGGCCCCCTTTTTTAAACAGAGGCGTTACATTAGCTGCTTTCCAATCCGCTGGTACCTCCCCAGAGGTACATTTGTACCGAGACAGTCCACCAGGGAAAGAAAGGCTCCCAACTGCCTCACCTTATAAATAGTTTTCACTTTGACTTTGGTGGGGGGGGGAGTGATGTTGTGTATCTGTAAAGCATGCACTCCCATGTTCTGCCACCAGGGAGCACATCCCCTGAAGTCCCAAGGGATCCCAGGGAGCACTGTATATAAGCCGGCCCCTAAGGCCTGTTCCTCACTCTGGAGTGTCTTAGTAAAAACTGAGGTCACTGTTACTTTAACCTCCCTGTGTGCAGCCTCATCTGTGTTAGGAACACAATAGTCAGGATCAGACTTCGCTGTGAAACCCTCCCCAGTTGATTATCCGGTTTACACCGGGATAAACACCCAACCCTGGGAATCGTCTGCGAAACTGTAAAATTCATTTTGTCCCCCCCCCACCACGCAGAGAACCTCCATGGTGAAGCGGAGGGAAACCCAGTAATTGGAGAATGTTCGAGGGCCTACGATGGGGCGTTTACCTTTGTACAGGTGTGTCAGTCGGGAGCAGCAGCAGACTTAGGACCCCTAGCTTCCAAGTTCTCCAGCACTGGGGGGATTCCTCGGCCCATGTCTGGCTCTGTTGTAGACTTATGGATAGAGATTGATTGGTGGGATTAGTTAACTCCTTTATCGTTGTATTGTGTGACTATCAGGATGGGAGAAAGCAAACTCGATGGACATTATTTTCACCGAGTATTTCCTGTGGTGGTCCGCTCGATCCTCCCAGTGCCCTGTGTCTATGTGGGCCTGTGAGATTCTCCCAGTGCCCTGTGTGTGGAGCGCGCTCAATCCCCCCAGTACCGTGTGTGTATGTGGGGCCACGAGATTCTCCCACTGCCCTGTGTGTGGGCCCGTGAGATTCTCCCAGTGCCCTGTGTGTGTGGGCCCGTGAGATTCTCCCAGTGCCCTGTGTGTGTGGGCCCGTGAGATTCTCCCAGTGCCCTGTGTGTGTGGGCCCGTGAGATCCTCCCAGTGCCGTGTGTGTGGGCCCATGAGATCCTCCCAGTGACCTGTGTGTGTGTGGGGCCACGAGATTCTCCCAGTGACCTGTGTGTGGGCCCGTGAGATCCTCCCAGTGACCTGTGTGTGTGTGGGCCCGTGAGATTCTCCCAGTGCCCTGTGTGTGTGTGGGGCCACGAGATTCTCCCAGTGACCTGTGTGTGTGGGGCCCGCTCGATCCTCCCAGTGCCTGTGTGTGTGTGGGCCCGTGAGATTCCCCCCAGTGCCTGTGTGTGTGTGTGTGTGTGTGTGTGGGCCCGTGAGATCCCCCCAGTCCCTGTGTGTGTGTGTGTGGGGCCACGAGATTCTCCCAGTGCTGTGTGTGTGTAGGCCCGTGAGATCCTCCCAGTCCCTGTGTGTGGGCCCGTGAGATCCTCCCAGTCCCTGTGTGTGGGCCCGTGAGATCCCCCCAGTCCCTGTGTGTGGGCCCGTGAGATCCCCCCAGTCCCTGTGTGTGGGCCCGTGAGATCCTCCCAGTCCCTGTGTGTGGGCCCGTGAGATCCTCCCAGTCCCTGTGTGTGGGCCCGTGAGATCCTCCCAGTCCCTGTGTGTGGGCTCGTGAGATCCTCCCAGTCCCTGTGTGTGGGCCCGTGAGATCCTCCCAGTCCCTGTGTGTGGGCCCGTGAGATCCCCCCAGGCCCTGTGCGAGTGTGGGCCCGTGAGATCCTCCCAGTCCCTGTGTGTGGGCTCGTGAGATCCTCCCAGTCCCTGTGTGTGGGCTCGTGAGATCCTCCCAGTCCCTGTGTGTGGGCCCGTGAGATCCTCCCAGTCCCTGTGTGTGGGCCCGTGAGATCCCCCCAGGCCCTGTGCGAGTGTGGGCCCGTGAGATCCTCCCAGTCCCTGTGTGTGTGGGCCTGCAGCAGCCGAGGGGTGAAAATCAGGGAAGGAGAATATTTGGATTATGAAAGTAGAGTCTCCCAGCAAAGCGAAAACTTGCATCGCTGGGACTTGCCGACATCCGTTACCAACGTTACAGGGACAGGCGGCAGAGACTAGGATGGTATCTCTTCCCGTTTAGAAGATGAAGAACTTGCGGCGTGCGAGATGTTTGAAGGACTGGGTAGTGTAGACACAGAGAAACTATTTCCTCTGGAGGGAGAGTGCAGAACAAGGTGGAATAACCTTAAAGTTAGAGCCAGGCCGTTCAGGGGTGACGTCATACAAAGGGGAGCAGTAACGTAGAGTTCTCCCACAACAGCTGTGGCTGCTGGGGGGGTCAACTGATAATTTTAGGACTGAGATTGAGAGATAGTTGCTGGGTGAGGGTATGCAAGGATAGGGAGCCAAGCCAGGCGGATGGAGTGAAGGTACAGCTCAGCCATGATCTGAGTGAGTAGTGGGACAGGGCCAAGGGGCTGAACGGCCTCCTCCTGCTCCTCACTGTGTCAGTGTAGCTCAGGCAGGCGAAACCGCAATGATCCGAAACACACCGTGTGACACACAAACCTGATTTATAAAAACACAAAAAAACAGCAATCTTTGGTTCAATAAATTCTCACGATTGCCATCTCGCTAACGAGGCGTAGCGCATAAAACAACGGAGCAGAGCAAGCAGCAGCCACTGCTGAAGCAAGAATTCGCAACCCTTGTTCGGCACAACGCGCAGAATTGGCAAGTAAATGGCACAACCAGTAAGGCGGCAGAATAGTGCAAGGTTATCGTGTCTGACCCCCGACCCCCTGCGAGAAGCTGTCGCTCAGCACGATCACATGCTCCCCCCACCACCCCCAATAGATTGGCGGAACGGAGAGAGCGAGCGAGCGAGCGAGAGTGCTCCCTCTCTAACTGGGCCTGTAAACAAAAAATGATCAGAGTTTTACTCAACTCCAGAAATCAAAGACTCCCAAACCGGGAGAGTTAAGCCTGGTCCTTTGCTGCTTTCAATGATTGTCAGTTAAGTCTGGCTTCGCCTCAGCTCGCGGTTATACGGTTACGATAACTGAGACCCAGCACTCCGTGTACATTCAATAGTTCCTGATCAACGTATAAACCAGAGTTTGAAACAACGTGAACTGTGCCCCACCCCCACCCCCACCCATTTACACTTATGACTGCATGCCCTTTGACCAGTAACATTTTTAGCCGCGAACCTTTCCACAGATTTAATTCAGGAAAGAGAAGCGAGAGAAGAGAATGCTTCCCGTTTCAGCAGCAAGTGCTCTGGGGGATCGGGTACAGCAAGGCAGGATGCAGAGTGACTTCTCCCTCAGGGTGCCCCGGCAGTGGGAGACTTGTCCATACATCTCCAGGACAGCGATGGCCATAGTCTGGGAATGTGGACAACCTGGGCTGGCTCTGCAGCCAGACAGGTAGCTGGACAAAAGCTCAGGTCCCCGATATCCACGTCACTGATTCTCAAACGCCTCCTTCTCTGGATTCTCCCAGAATTCCCTCTTCAACACGGGGGGCTTGGATCTGCGGAGAGAAGGACATTAAAATCAGGGAATGAATGGAATCGAAGCTCCTTACACAATGCTACATGCTCAGAGTCATTCCTGAAATTGGACAATCCCAGAAAGTGTCAGACGTGGCTCAGTGGGCAGTACTGAGGGAGCGCTGCACTGTCGGAGGGGCAGTACTGAGGGAGCGCCGCACTGTCGGAGGGGCAGTACTGAGGGAGCGCCGCACTGTCGGAGGGGCAGTACTGAGGGAGCGCCGCACTGTCGGAGGGGCAGTACTGAGGGAGCGCCGCACTGTCGGAGGGGCAGTACTGAGGGAGCGCCGCACTGTCGGAGGGGCAGTACTGAGGGAGCGCCGCACTGTCGGAGGGGCAGTACTGAGGGAGCGCCGCACTGTCGGAGGGGCAGTACTGAGGGAGCGCCGCACTGTCGGAGGGGCAGTACTGAGGGAGCGCCGCACTGTCGGAGGGGCAGTACTGAGGGAGTGCTGCACTGTCGGAGGGGTAAACTTTTAGATGAGACATTAAAAGCAAGACTCCATGTGCTTTCTCAGGTGGACTATTGGAAGAAGAGCAGGGGAGTTCTCCCCGGTGTCCTGGCCAATATTTATCCCTCAATCAACATCACAAAAAAAAACAGATAATCTGGGTCATTATCACATCGCTGTTTGTGGGAGCTTGCTGTGCGCAAATTGGTTGCCACATTTCACACATTACAACAGTGACTATACTTCAAAGTTACTTCACTGGCTGTAAAGCGCTTTGGGACATCCTGAGCATGTGAAAGGTGCTATCGAAATGCAAGTCTGTTATTTACAATTGGCTCTCGATCTTTTGCTGTCTTTCGATGTGGAGATTATGGACCTGCATTGGGAACAGGATTGCAAGCTGTGCCTGGGGAGGGAACGGTAGTGTGCCCCACCCCTCGGGAGGGGGCCTGGGAACTGGGCGGTATTTCTCGGGGTGGCCCAGGAGGCAGTGGTTGGATCCCTGCCCGTTGATACGCTCAGTAAACACCAACCTGTCAGCCCAGTCCTGCGAGGGGCCAAAGTCTGGCTCGTCTTTCTTCTCCTTCCTGAGGAAAACAAAAGATGGAAAAGGTGGATCCCTCAGCGGTCGGTTCTGCCGGGGTCCGGTTTAACCAGCGCGAGACATTGCGGTGGTGAGGACCCAGCGCAGGCTCAAAACCAGACCACCCCCCTCCCCCCGCCCGGCTCCCCACCACCCGCTCTCCGCCCCACCTGGGGGTGTAGATTCCCCCAACACGGGCTGCCCCTCTCCTCCAGAGCGGCTAATCCTCACCCATGAGGCTGGAGCTGCAGGCACTGTCTGGCTATCTAACCGAGGGGGGCATCGCAGAGTCAAACCTGATCCGGTCCTCACCAGATCCTCCTACACAAACACACTATGCAGTAAAGGTTGGAAGAGGACAGATTGCACAGGCTGGGTCTGTTTTCTTTGGAACAGAGGAGGCTGAGGGAAGACCTGATTGAGGTGTACAAAATTATGAGGGGCCTGGATAGAGTGGATAGGACGGACCTGTTTCCCTTGGCAGAGGGGTCAACAACCAGGGGGGGCATAGAGTTAAAGTAATTGGGGGGAGGTTTCGAGGGGATTTGAGAGGAAATGTTTTCACCCAGAGGGTGGTGGGGTCTGGAGGGTTGATGGTGGATAGGCAATGGCAAACATTTAAAGATCACATGGATGAACTTCAACAATTGTACATCGCTGTCTGGAGTACAAATAAAACAGGGAAGGTGGCTCAACCGTGGCTAACGGGAAATTAAGGATAGTGTTAAATCCAAGGAAGAGGCATATAAATTGGCCAGAAAAAGCAGCAAACCTGAGGACTGGGAGAAATTTAGAATTCAGCAGAGGAGGACAAAAGGTTTAATTAGGAGGGGGAGAAATAGAGTATGAGAGGAAGCTTGCCGGGAACATAAAAACTGACTGCAAAAGCTTCTATAGATATGTCAAGAGAAAAAGATTAGTAAAGACAAACGTAGGTCCCTTGCAGTCGGATTCAGGTGAATTTATAATGGGGAACAAAGAAATGGCAGACCAATTGAACAAATACTTTGGTCCTGTCTTCACAAAGGAAGACACAAATAGCCTTCCGGAAGTACTAGGGGACCGAGGGTCTAGTGAGAAGGAGGAACTGAAGGATATCCTTATTAGGCAGGAAAGTGTATTTGGGAAATTGATGGGATTGAAGGCCGATAAATCCCAGAGTACTTAAGGAAGTGGCCCTGGAAATAGTGGATGCATTGGTGATCATTTTCCAACAGTCTATCGACTCTGGATCAGTTCCTATGGACTGGAGGGTAGCTAATGTAACACCACTTTTTAAAAAGGGAGGGAGAGAGAAAGCGAGTAATTATAGACCGGTTAGCCTGACATCAGTAGTGGGGAAAATGTTGTAATCAATTATTAAGGATGAAATAGCAGCACATTTGGAAAGCAGTGACAGGATCGGTCCAAGTCAGCATGGATTTATGAAAGGGAAATCATGCTTGACCAATCTTCTGGAATTTTTTGAGGATGTAACTAGTAGAGTGGACAAGGGAGAACCAGTGGATGTGATGTATTTGGACTTTCAAAAGGCTTTTGACAGAGTCCCACACAAAAGAGATTGCTGTGCAAAATCAAAGCACATGGTATTGGGGGTAATATACTGATGTGGATAGAGAACTGGTTGGCAGACAGGAAGCAGAGAGTCGGGATAAACGGGTCCATTTCAGAATGGCAGGCAGTGACTAGTGGAGTGCTGCAGGGCTCAGTGCTGGGACCCCAGCTATTTACAATATACATTAATGATTTAGACGAAGGAATTGAATGTAATATCTCCAAGTTTGCAGATGACACTAAACTGGGTGGCGGTGTGAGCTGTGAGGAGGATGCTAAGAGGCTGCAGGGGGACTTGGACAGGTTGGGTGAGTGGGAAAATGCATGGCAGATGCGGTATAATGTGGATAAATGTGAGGTTATTCATTTTGGGGGCAAAAACATGAAGACAGAATATTATCTGAATGGTGGCAGATTAGTAAAAGGGGAGGTGTAACGAGACCTGGGTGTCATGGTTCATCAGTCATTGAAAGTTGGCATACAGGTACAGCAGGCGGTAAAAGAAGGCAAATGGTATTTTGCCTTCATAGCTAGGGGATTTGAGTATAGGAGCAGGGAGGTCTTACTGCAGTTGTACGGAGCCTTGGTGAGGCCTCATCTGGAATATTGTGTTCAGTTTTGGTCTCCTAATCAGAGGAAGGACGTTCTTGCTATTGAGGGAGTTCAGCGAAGGTTCACCAGTCTGATTCCAGGGATGGCTGGACTGACATATGAGGAGAGACTGGATCAACTGGGCCTTTATACACTGGATTTTAGAAGGATGAGAGGGGATATCATAGAAACATACAAGATTCTGACGGGACGAGACAGATTAGATGCGGGTAGATTGTTCCCGACGTTGGGGAAGTCCAGAACCATGGGTCACAGTCTAAGGATAAGGGGTAGGCCATTTAAGACTGAGATGAGGAGAAACTTCTTCACTCAGAGAGTTGTTCACCTGTGGAATTCCCTGCCGCAGAGAGTTGTTGATGCCAGTTCATTGGATGTATTCAAGAGCGAGTTAGATGTGGCCCTTACGGCTAAAGGGATCAAGGGGTCTGGAGAGAAAGCAGGAAAGGGGTACTGAGGTGAATGATCAGCCATGATCTTACTGAATGGCGGTGCAGGCTCGAAGGGCCGAATGGCCTACTCCTGCACCTATTTTCTATGTTTCTATGGAACTCACTGACTGAAAGGGTGGTAGAGGCAGAAACCCTCACCACGTTTAAAAAGCACTTGAAGTGCCGTAACCTGCAGGGCTATGGACCAAGATCTGGAAAGTGGGATTAGGCTGGATAGCTCTTGGTCGGCCTGCGTGGACACATAGAAACATAGAAAATAAGTGCAGGAGTAGGCCATTCGGCCCTTCGAGCCTGCACCGCCATTCAATGAGTTCATGGCTGATCATTCACCTCAGTACCCCTTTCCTGCTTTCTCTCCAGACCCCTTGATCCCTTTAGCCGTAAGGGCCACATCTAACTCCCCCTTGAATATATCCAATGAACTGGCATCAACAACTCTCTGCGGTAGAGAATTCCACAGGTTGACAACTCTCTGAGTGAAGAAGTTTCTTCTCATCTCAGCCCTATATGGCTTACCCCTTATCCTTAGACTGTGTCCCCTGGTTCTGGACTTCCCCAACATCGGGAACATTCTTCCTGCATCTAACCTGTCCAGTCTCATCAGAATTTTATATGTTTCTATGAGATCCCCTCTCATCCTTCTAAACTCCAGTGTATAAAGGCCCAGTTGATCCAGTCTCTCCTCATATGTCAGTCCAGCCATCCCTGGAATCAGTCTGGTGAACCTTCGCTGCACTCCCTCAATAGTAAGAACGTCCTTCCTCAGATTAGGAGACCAAAACTGAACACAATATTCCAGGTGAGGCCACACCAAGGCCCTGTACAACTGCAGTAAGACCTCCCTGCTCCTATACTCAAATCCCCTAGCTATGAAGACCATTTGCCTTCTTCACCGCCTGCTGTACCTGCATGCCAACTTTCAATGACTGATGAACCATGACACCCAGGTCTCGCTGCACCTCCCCTTTTCCTAATCTGCCGCCATTCAGATATTCTGCCTTCCTGTTTTTGCCACCAAAGTGGATAACCTCACATTTATCCACATTATACTGCATCTGCCATGCAGCTGCCCACTCACCTAACCTGTCCAAGTCACCCTGCAGCTGAAATGGCCTCCTTCCATGCTGTAAATTTCTATGATTCTAACGGGGTTTGGGGGTCACCGGACAGCGTTTCAAAGTCGGAATGTTTCCCCCTCCCAACCACAGGAACAGCCATCGAGAGGCCGAGAGTTCAAGTCCCTCCATGTCAAGTTGTAACCAGAAGCCAAGGCTTCTTCGGCAGCACCTCCCAAACCCGCCACCGTTACCACCTCGAAGGACAAGGGCAGCAGGCCCAGGGGAACACCACCACCTCCACGTTCCCCTCCAAGTCACACACCATCCCAGAGTTGGAAATATATCGGCCGTTCCTTCATCGTCGCTGGGTCACAATCCCGGAACTCCCTCCCTAACACCACACGGACTGCAGCGGTTTAAGAAGGCGGCTCACCTCCACATTCTCCGGGGCGATTAGGGACAGGCAATAAATCATGGAATGAAGAGTGTAGAGGAGCAGAGAGGCCTTGGTGTCCATGTATACAAATCCTTAAAGGTGGCAAGTTGATAAGTGGTTAAAACAGCAAGTGGATTACTTGTGTTTATAAATAGAGGCATAAAATACGAAAGCAAATAAAATCACGCTGGAACTTTATAAATCATTGGTGTGAACAATTCTGGGCATCAGGAAAGATGTAAAGGCTGAGAAAAGACACAGAGGAGTTTTATCCTGGGATGTGGGGCTTCAGTTATGAGGCAAGGTTGGAAACGTTAGGCCTGTTCTCCTGGGAACAGGGAAGGCTAGGAGGTGACTTAATAGAGGTTTTTAAGATAATGAGAGATTTGATGGAGTAAACAGGGAAAAACTATTGCCTCTGGCGAGTGGGTCAATAACCAGGGGTCAGAGATTCCAAATCATTGTTGAAAGATCTAGAGAGGAGAGGAGGAAAATTGTTTTCACCCGGAGCTGTTGGGATCTGGAAGGCTCTGTCTGAAAAGGTGCTGGGAGCTGATTCCAGAAATCATTTTAAAAGTTGGAGAGTTCCTTGATGAAGAACTTTCCGGGTTACCAACATAGAGCAGAGGGGTGAGGGTAACTAAACACGGCTGCTCTTTCACAGAGCCGGCACAGGCTCGATGGGCCGAATGGCCTCCTCCTGTGCTCTTTCTATAATTCGACCATCCCAAATGCTTTTTTTAGCAGCCTTTTTAACGTGTCCTGCCACCTTCAAAGATTTGTGTACGTACACCCCCGGGTCTATCTGTTCCTGCATCCCCTTTAAAACTAAACCATTGGCAGTGGCAATTTAAAAAAATATTCCAGCCCAGCAAGTTCTTACAGATCCAAATCCTGGGTTAGATGGTGGGGGAGTGGGGATGTGGGCTGGAGGGAGAAGGGTGGGGAATACACGGGGGCGCGAGGGGAGGAACCGAGGCCCGAGAGAGGGGTTACAGCAGGGGACCGAGTGGTGAGGGCATGGGGGGGGGGGGGGTCGAGAGGGTGGAGCAGGGGGGGAGAGCGAGATGGGGGGGGGAAAAGAGAGCGAGATGGGGGGGGGGGGGGGGAAAGAGAGCGAGATGGGGGGGAGAGAGCGAGATGGGAGGGAGAGAGCGAAATGGGGGGGGGGGGGGAGAGCGAGATGGGGGGGGGGAGCGAGATGGGGGGGGGGGGGAGAGCGAGATGGGGGGGGGGGGGAGAGCGAGATGGTGGGGGGGGGGGGGAGAGCGAGATGGGGGGGGGGAGAGCGAGATGGGGGGGGGGGAGAGCGAGATGGGGGGGGGAGAGCGAGATGGGGGGGGGGAGCGAGATGGGGGGGGGGAGAGCGAGATGGGGGGGGAGAGCGAGATGGGGGGGGGGAGAGCGAGATGGGGGGGGGGAGAGCGAGATGGGGGGGGGGGGAGTGCGAGATGGGGGGGGGGGAGAGCGAGATGGGGGGGGGGGAGAGCGAGATGGGGGGGGGGAGTGCGAGATGGGGGGGGGGGGAGTGCGAGATGGGGGGGGGGGAGAGCGAGATGGGGGGGGGGGAGAGCGAGATGGGGGGGGGGGAGAGCGAGATGGGGGGGGGGGGGAGAGCGAGATGGGGGGGGGAGAGCGAGATGGGGGGGGGAGAGCGAGATGGGGGGGGGAGAGCGAGAATGGGGGGGGAGAGCGAGATGGGGGGGGAGAGCGAGATGGGGGGGGAGAGCGAGATGGGGGGGGGGAGAGCGAGATGGGGGGGGAGAGCGAGATGGGGGGGGAGAGCGAGATGGGGGGGGGGGGGGAGAGCGAGATGGGGGGGGGAGAGCGAGATGGGGGGGGAGAGCGAGATGGGGGGGGGGGGAGAGCGGGATGGGGGGGGGGGGAGAGCGGGATGGGGGGGGAGCGAGATGGGGGGGGGGGGGAAGAGTGAGATGGGGGGGGGAGAGCGCGAGATGGGGGGGGGGAGAGCGAGATGGGGGGAGAGCGAGATGGGGGGGGGGGGGGAGAGCGAGATGGGGGGGGGGGGGGAGAGAGCGAGATGGGGGGGGGGGGAGAGCGGGATGGGGGGGGG
Organism: Pristiophorus japonicus; assembly: GCF_044704955.1. NCBI lineage: Eukaryota > Metazoa > Chordata > Chondrichthyes > Pristiophoridae > Pristiophorus > Pristiophorus japonicus. Next base: position 296,673,527 of record NC_091981.1, on the reverse strand, counting down.
GGGAGAGCGGGATGGGGGGGGAGCGAGATGGGGGGGGGGGAAGAGAGTGAGATGGGGGGGGGAGAGCGCGAGATGGGGGGGGGGGGAGAGCGAGATGGGGGGGAGAGCGCGAGATGGGGGGGGGGGGAGAGCGAGATGGGGGAGAGCGAGATGGGGGGGGGGAAAGAGAGCGAGATGGGGGGGGGGAAGAGAGCGAGATGGGGGGGGGAAGAGAGCGAGATGGGGGGGGGGAAGAGAGTGAGATGGGGGGGGGGGGGAGAGCGAGGGGGGCGGGGGGGGAGAGCGAGAGGGGGGGGGGAGAGCGAGCTGGGGAGAGTGGTGCAGTTGAGAGGAGGGAGTGCAGTAGGAACTCACTTCAATGTGGGAGGCTGTATTGTCGACTGTGTCCTGTGTTGTGAGGCCAATGCCCAGTGTGATGCAAATTGCAGGAGAGGTTGGGATTCGAGTAGGTCGATGGCACTCCTGCTCTCGCTCCACGCTCTCTTCCTGCTCTGCTGGCTCACGCTGCCGAAGGCACCAGAGGAAAGGAAGGCAGACAGCTCGGAGATCGGCGCTGGCAGAGCGCCTGATGTCTCTTCTTCTGGCAGCACCTGAGGGCAGAGAAGTCGGTGATGGTGAAAGGTGGGTTTATATTTAAATTCTCCCCCTCCCCACCTCCATAAGAACATAAGAATTAGGAGCAGGAGTAGGCCATACAGCACCTCAAGCCTGCTCCACCATTCAATACGATCATGGCTGATCCGATCATGGACTCAGGTCAACTTCCCTGCCCGCTCCCCGTAACCCCTTCTTCCCTTATCTCTGTCTTCAATTTATTCAATGTCCCAGCTTCCACAGCTCTCTGAGGCAGCGAATTCCACAAATTTACAACCCTCAGAGAAGAAATTTCTCCTCATCTCAGTTTTAAATGGGCGGCCCCTTATTCTAAGATCATGCCCCCTAGTTCTAGTCTCCCCCATCAGTGAAAACATCCTCTCTACATCCACCTTGTCAAGCCCCCTCATAATCTTATACGTTTCGATAAGATCACCTCTCATTCTTCTGAATTCCAATGAGTAGAGGCCCAACCTCCTCAACCTTTCCTCATAAGTCAACCCCCTCATCCCCAGAATCAACCGAGTGAATCTTCTCTGAACTGCCTCCAAAGCAAGTATATCCTTTCATAAATATGGAAACCAAAACTGCACGCAGTATTCCAGGTGTGGCCTCACCAATACCTTGTACAGTTATAGCAACACTTCCACCAGGCAGCCATGCTGGAGTGGCAGAAGGCACGGATCAGTAGACGCACAGACACAAGCCTGTTCGGCGGGGCTGGAACCCCGGCTGATTTACCTACTCCTGCTGACAGCTCAGGGAGGCTGGGACACCAACACAGAGCCTGGGCTCACTTGCCACTAAGCAAGAGCTGGTTCTGGTCTAGAGTCACTCACGGAGCAATATCAGCGTCATCTGTGGCTCAGTGACAGCACTCTGACCCCCCCAGTCACAAGGTCGTGGGGTCAAGTCCCTCTCCAGACACTGAAGCACAACATCGAGGCTGACACTCCAGTGCAGTACTGAGGGAGCGCTGCACTGTCGGAGGGGCAGTACTGAGGGAGTGCTGCACTGTCGGAGGGGCAGTACTGAGGGAGTGCTGCACTGTCGGAGGGGCAGTACTGAGGGAGCGTTGCACTGTCGGAGGGGCAGTACTGAGAGAGTGATGCACTGTCGGAGGGTCAGTACTGAGGGAGTGATGCACTGTCGGAGGGGCAGTACTGAGGGAGCGCTGCACTGTCGGAGGGGCAGTACTGAGGGAGCGTTGCACTATCGGAGAGGCAGTACTGAGGGAGCGCTGCACTGTCGGAGGGGCAGTACTGAGAGAATGATGCACTGTCGGGGGGGCAGTACTGAGGGAGCGCTGCACTGTCGGAGGGGCAGTACTGAGAGAGTGATGCACTGTCGGAGGGTCAGTACTGAGGGAGTGATGCACTGTCGGAGGGGCAGAACTGAGGGAGTGATGCACTGTCGGTGGGGCAGTATTGAGGGAGTGATGCACTGTCGGAGGGGCAGTACTGAGTTTTTATGTTCCCTGCAAGCTTCCTCTCGTACTCTATTTTCCCTCTCTTAATTAAACCCTTAGTCCTCCTCTTTTGAATTCTAAATTTCTCCCAGTCCTCAAGTTTGTTGCTTTTTCTGGCCAATTTATATGCCTCTTCCTTGGTTTTAACACTATTCTTAATTTCCCTTATTAGCCACGGTTGAGCCACCTTCCCAGTTTTATTTTTACTCCAGACAGGGATGTACAATTGCTGAAGTTCATCCATGTGATCTTTAAATGTTTGTCATTGCTTATCCACCGTCAACCCTTCTATTCTAGCCAATTCACACCTCATAGCGTCGAAGTTACCTTTCCTTAAGTTCAGGACCCTAGTTTCCAAATTAACTGTGTCACTCTCCATCTTAATAAAGAATTCTACCATATTATGGTCACTCTTCCCCAAGGGGCCTCGCACAACAAGATTGCTAATTAGTCCTTTCTCATTACAGATCACCCAGTCTAGGTTGGCCATCTCTCTAGTTGGTTCCTCGACACATTGGTCTAGAAAACCATCCCTAACACACTCCAGAAAATCCTCCTCCATCGTATTGCTACCAGTTTGGTTAGTCCAATCAATATGTAGATTAACGTCGCCCATGATAACTGCTGTACCTTTATTGCACACATCCCTTATTTCTTGTTTGGTGCTGTCCCCAACCTCACTACTACTGTTTGGTGGTCTATACACAACACCCACTAGCGTTTTCTGCCCTTTGGTATTCCGTAGCTCCACCCATACCGATTCCACATCATCCAGGTTTATGTCCTTTGTTACTATTGCATTAATTTCCTCTTTAACCAGCAACATCACCCCGCCTCCTTTTCCTTTCTGTCTATCCTTCCTAAATGTTGAATACCCCTGGATGTTGAGTTCCCAGCTTTGGTCACCCTGGAGCCATGTCTCCGTAATCCCAATTATATCATGTTCGTTAACTGCTGTCTGCGTCGTTAATTCGTCCACCTTATTCCGAATACTCCTCGCATTGAGGCACAGAGCCTTCAGTGTTGTCTTTTTAACACACTTTGCCCCTTTAGAATTTTGCTGTAATGTGACCCTTTTTGTTTTTTGCCTTGGGTTTCTCTGCCCTCCACTTTTACTTTTCTCCTTTCTATCTTTTGCTTCTGCCTCCATTTTATTTCCCGCTGTCTCCCTGCATAGGTTCTCATCCCCCTGCCATGTTATTTTAACTCCTCCCCAACAGCACTGGCAAACACTCCCCCTAGGACATTGTTACCGGGTCCTGCCCAGGTGCAGGCCATCCGGTTTGTACTGGTCCCACCTCCCCCAGAACCGGTTCCAATGTCCCAGGAATTTGAATCCCTCCCTTCTAGACCACTCCTCAAGCCACGTATTCATCTGAGCTATTCTGCAATTCCTACTCTGACTAGCACGTGTCGGAGGGGCAGTACTGAGGGAGCACGGCACTGTCCAAGGGCCAATTCTCAGGGAGCGCTGCACTGTCGGAGGGGCAGTACTGAGGGAGCACTGCACTGTTGGAGGGGCAGTACTGAGGGAGTGCTGCACTGTCGGAGGGGCAGTACTGAGAGGGAGTGCTGCACTGTCGGAGGGGCAGTACTGAGAGGAGTGCTGCACTGTCGGAGGGGCAGTACATGATGGAGCGCTGCACTGTTGGAGGGGCAGT